>NW_019154100.1:33233170-33434536 GCF_002288905.1 Enhydra lutris kenyoni | reverse complement strand
AATTTAGAAGAGAAAGAGAACATTAACTACATTTTGGAGATAGATTATCCTTTTGGCTTCTAAGAAGCTTGAGTCAAGAAATCCTCAACAAAGAAGCAATTTACATAATTTAAGACTTAAAAGAAAAGAACAGTTGTAGTTATGTTTTCTTTGTCTACATAAGGCTTCTTGAAATGGCAACTGCCTCCTCAAAGCTTTAAATACATGGCCGGGATGATGACCAGGTCACAGATACTTCCAGTCCCATCAGTAGGATGATTGCAATAGCAGCATCATGAAGTGTGTCATGAATATCATCAGCCTCCAGTCTTCAGGGCTACGGGATCTTTCACAGGGAACTCCATGGACTGATGGAGAACTGTTCATTATGTGACTCCCAGGACAGCCAAGGAAACAACGGAGGCTCCTCGATGGAACTAGTGTGTCACTTCCTTTAACTTCCTTCCACATGCTTAGATTTTTGCAGTATTCTGGTACCATCCTCCAGTGTCTTTGAGGCTGAGTTCCCATTATTTTCCTTTCCATTCTTTGATTTTTTTTTACACCCCCCAGACAGACGGAATGGAAGTAACAATCTCCTTTATACAACTGGAAGCAAGATAAGTTTTCCCTGAGACCTGAGGGGACGAGAAAACAGAATGTCAACTCAATATACAATTATGAAAAGACAAATTGTCATGCTTTTGCAATTTTGCATAAATTTTGTATAAATGTTGTAGCATATTTAGAAGGTCCCTAAAAGGTTACAGAAAGAGGGACTCAGGCAGTGTGGTTGCACTCAAGAAGAATCAGGGGTGTCTTGGGCACGTGAATTACTTGGAGAACCATACAAGACATATCTAAACACAACAACAGGCTCATGTAGTGACCATGAATTCCATAATTAGAGCCAATACTCTGCTAAGGGCTTTACAGGTACCATTTCGTTTTATCTTAACGACAACTGTATGAGGTAGATATTAGAAGGGAACTGATGACCAGAGGGATTAAATAATTTATCCATGGTTGCATGAATAATCATGGAGAGGCAGGATTCACAGCCAGCTTTGCCTGACAGAAGAGTTCCTTTTGTGAACAACATGGTATGATGCCTGAGCTCTGCACAGATGTTGCCTTCTCCTATCCCTACCCTTTCCTTGCTTGTTATGGTCTCCTGGACGGTATGCTTCGGGGGGGGGGGGGGGGGCAGGGGCCACATCTCTCTTCTTTCAAGTGCCTCCCAGCTCTAGGAACAGTGCTTACTCTAGAGCAGGAACCTCATGGTATTGGTTAAATGAATGAATGAATGAATGGATGAATATCTGTGCTTCCTTGAAGTCTTTGAATAGAAAAGTATTTCAGAAGGGTTGAGCTCTGACTATGAAGACGATTTAGGAATTCTTCAATTAATCTCAAGTATATTTCTCTCTTACATATGCTCTCGAGTGATAGTTAATGAAAATCCCTGTCTGGATAAACTTTAACAACTTTTTAAAGAACTATAAACATTTTCCAAGTTATAAGAAAGTTTCCTGTGTGGTTTCATCAACAGTTTTTTCTTCCTGGTACATACAATAGTATTTCTTCTAATCGACTGGTTCCTGGAGTCTATGACTTTCACATAGTAGGCAGGATGATTTTTTAAAAACTCTTAAATCAACTGTTTTCCACCTCCCTAAGTGGCTCCCTAAGTGGCTTCTCTTCACACTTAGAGTGTATGGAGAGCCTTTCCATGAATCATGCCGCCCCGGGTAGTTCTGCTCCTGCTCTGATCTCATTCCCCACCTGACCCACCTGAGCCACCTTCTTTCCAGCACCACTGGCCTTTCTGTTTCGCCAGATGGGCTTTTACTTCAGCACCTCTGCTCTCTCTTCCTTCCACCTGCAACTGCTTCTTTCATAGATGTTCCTCAGACTCCTACCATTCTGATCTCTGTCAAACTGCTCCTTTCTCCGAGTCCTTTTTGATCACTCTCCACACCCCCGCCTCACCCTATCTTCTCACATGAGTGCACTTCTCTCTGTAGAACTCATTATTCTCTTATTCCAAGTGTGCACTACCTGCCTCACTCCTGCCTTTCCCTCCCACACCCGCTGAAATGGAAATGAGATTTGGTCTGCTTGGCTCACGAGGGGATCTCCAGTATCTAGGACAATGTCCAACACAAGGATAGGGGAAAGGATAGGCTTTCCCCAAGGCCAGCACAGGTCCGTGGGAATGCATGACACAAGGGTGGGGTACTACAGGTCACTGTACTGTTGGAAGGGGATATCATTTAAGAGGCCAGAGGGTGGATATACTTTGTACCAGAGGGCAGTTTCTCACAGTTAACATTCAGAAATCCAAACTCATTATCTAGTTCAATGGGCACTAATAATAGGAGGCGAGATTTTAAAAAATCCCAGGAGCTGCATAGATTGCCAAACGGGGATGGTAAAGAGATGCAAGGGCTTCTTAGCACCAGGAAGCCCAAGCTTGTTCCTCGTGAGTACTGCAGAATTAGAGAAGGCCATTCTGTCTTGCTATTTTACTCCTATAATTTTTTCCCCAAGCCTATTCTACTTTTCCTTGCTCCCTTTTCTTCCTTTTCACTCTCAGAAATAGGCATAGAGCCCTATTTGCAGACAATCTTTTTTTTTCCTTTTTAAAGGTTTTATCTATTTATTTGAGAGAGAGAAAGAGCACAAGAGATGGGGAGGCAGTGCGAGAGTGAGAGGGACAAGAAGACTCCCTGCTGAGCAGGGAGTCCAATGTGGGGCTCCATCCCAGAACCCTGGGATCATGACCTGAGCCCATGGCAGACCCTTAACCAACTGAGCCACCCAGGTGCTCCTTGCAGACTCTTTTAACAGGAGCTATGTGCAGGGGGCTTTTTAATTTATGTATTTAATTATTTTTATACTTTTTATTTATTTTTTAAATTTCTTTTCAGTGTTCCAGAATTCATTGTTTATGCACCACACCCAGTGCTCCATGCAATACGTGCACCCCATAATACCCACCACCTGGTTCCCCCAACCTCCCACCCCGCCACCTCTTCAAACCCTTCAGATTGTTTTTCAGAGTCCATAGTCTCTCATTGTTCACCTCCCCTTCCAATTTCCCCCAAATGCCTTCTCCTAACTCCCCCTGTCCTCCATGCTATTTGTTATGCTCCACAAATAAGTGAAACCATATGATAATTGACTTTCTCTGCTTGACTTATTTCACTCAGCATAATCTCTTCTAGTCCCATCCATGTTGCTACAAAAGTTGGGTATTCATCCTTTCTGATGGAGGCATAATACTCCATAGTATATATGGACCACATCTTCCTTATCCATTCGTCCATTGAAGGGCATCTTATGTCTTTCCACAGTTTAGTGACTGTGGCCATTGCTGCTGTGAACATTGGGGTACAGGTGGCCCTTCTTTTCACTACATCTGTATCTTTCGGGGAAATACCCAGTAGTGCAATTGCAGGGTCATAGGGTAGCTCTATTTTTAATTTCTTAAGGAATCTCCACATTGTTCTCCAAAGTGGCTGCACCAACAAGCATTCCCACCAACAGTGTAAGAGGGTTCCCCTTTCTCCACATCCTCTCCAACACACATTGTTTACTGTCTTGTTAATTTTGGCCATTCTAACTGGTGTAAGGTGGTATCTCAATATAGTTTTGATTTGAGTCTCCCAATAGCTAGTAATGATGAGCATTTTTTGATGTGTCTGTTAGCCATCTGTGTGTCTTCTTTGGAGAAGTGTCTGTTCATGTATTCTGCCCATTTTTTGACATGATTGTCTGTTTTGTGTGTTTTGAGTTTGAGGAGTTCTTTATAGATCCTGGATATCGGCCCTTTGTCTGTAGTGTCATTTGCGAATATTTTCTCCCATTCCGTGGGTTGCCTCTTTGTTTTGTTGACTGTTTCCTTTGCTGTGCAGAAGCTTTTGATCTTGATGAAGTCAGGGGACTTTTGCTAATGTTTTTCAGCTTCAAACCACCCTTCTGTGCCCAACTTTTAATCAGGACTGCAAACCCTGTTTTTGTTTTCTCAGAGGGCTCCTTGTTGCCTCTGCCACCAGGGGGAGCTAGAGGGAAGGTGGCCAGTTCCTTCAAGTCTGCCACGGGGGTGGGGTGGGGTGGGGGAGCTAGAGGGAGAGACATGCTCCTTCACCTCTGTTTCCAGTTCATCCCAGCCACACCACAGCAGCGGTCCTTTGCTCTGGCAGCAGTAGTTACCCACATGGTATCCCCTCAGGGGTCATAACACTGGCCAGCCTGGGCCCCACTCAAGATTTGAATCCCAGCTCCGCAGGGTTCCTCCTGTGGGTCTCTGTGGTGTCATCCCATACCAACCAAGAAGTGCCCTCTCACCAGAGGCTTCCATCCCACTTCTTCGACAACCCCCCCCACCCCCGAGCATCTAAATTTTGATAATCCCAGTCCCTTCCCTTGTCCTCCCAACCCTGGAGAGAGTTGTTAGTTCTTGAAATCACAACCTCTATGAAACCTCAGTGTCCTGCTTTGTGTTTCAGTTCTCCAATACCTAATTAGCTATACTTTGCATTATACTGTTTTTATAAAAATAAATGATGTGATCACTTCCTCCTGACTGGATACTGGCTGAGACAAACCAGAAGGATAACTGGTTTCTGATAGAGAAGGAAGAGGTCCTCATTTTGCCATTTCAGGTTGGCATTAGAATATCCTCCCAAAGGAGATCTGCATTCTAATGGTAGTCAGATAACACAGATAGTGTTTTGAGGAGTGGGGGTGGAAGTAAAATCTAACAGAGAATGCACACTATGAAATAGATGATGTTAAACTATGAGAACTGTAAAATAAAACATACTGAATTACAGAGGTTAACACGATAATAAAAGAAAAAGATGTGCAAGGGAAACCTAAAGGAGATGATTCATAATGTATTATTGAAAGAGAAAAAAAGGAATCGGCTGTAATATACCTTATTACTTCAATTGTTTGTGGGAGTAGAAAAGGGCAAGCGGAAGTAAAAGTACATCGAACATCTTCTTTGATGGTCAACATCAATAGTGCAGTTATGTATTTCTTACTGGTAGAAAAATCTCAGCTTTTTTCTCTGAACTAAAGGCTCTAAACATGATAAAGATACTTCATCTTTATATCCAGTATTCAAGGAGCCAACAATCTAATTGTTCTTTTCTTGAACACAGAAACACAATTATCCTTTTATTGTTCTAAGTCACTGGTGTTATATACTCATTTTGGAATAACCAGAAGATACAGATAAACCGAATACAGCATCATCCAGACAGCGCTAACATTACAGTGTTCTCCAGTCATTTTTCTACATGCTTATCTACTTAGGTATGTATTTATATGCCTATTTGAACAATATAAATGTTTATAACCTGTTTCTTTTCCTAAAATACATTATAAATATGTTTTCCTCATCAATAGACATCCCATAGTAGTTATGCTGGCTTATTGCCTGCTTGCTCTCAGATGCATTCCCCATCTTTTCCTACTCGGTTCTGAAATGCGATCGCACATCCCAGGCTCCAGTGCCTCTCTAATTTCTAAGTAGACTCACCAGTGGGAGGAGGAACTGGTGGAAGATTGGGAAGGAGAAGCTGGGGTATCGCTCTGCCCTTCTCGTGGGTTGAGTGTTGCTTCTGACAGCAACTCATCTCTTCCGTGGCTCCAGCAGTGATAGGCCAGCCCTCTCCTCTGTGGAACCTTGCTCCAGTTTCCGCTGGAGCCCTAACTTCTGCAGAAAGGTTTCAGCTTCCGGTTCCAGTGACACCACTTCCTCCCCACCATCAATGCAGGCGTCAGGGTGTGAGGAGCTTTCTGCCATTGCTAAACTCTGTGTTGCCTCATCATCTCCCGTTTGCCCTCTCAGTTCTTTTGTCATCTGGAGATGGCACCAATTCCCTGATGGACCGTGACTGACAATGACTGTAGTGCTGAGATTTTTCTTCTTGTATGGACGTGCCCTAATATATTTATTTTTTAGATTTTATTTGAATTCCAGTATAGTTGACATCCAGTGCAATATTAGTTTTAGGTGGACACTCTAGTGATTCAACATTCCGTAGGACACTTGCGCTCATCCCCACAAGTGCCCTCCTTAATCTCCATCACCTATTTCACCCATCCCCTCTACCCAACCCCCCTCTTGTATTCTAGAGAATACAACCATCAGTGTATTCTCTAGAGTTATGAATCTGTTTCTGGGTTTGTCTCCTCTCTTTTTCCTTTGCCCATTTGTTTCTTAAATTTAATACTGCTTCACTATTCACCATAGGATGTTTCAATTACATGCCTTTATAGGCTACAGCGAACATTTTTTGCCCATTAGTCTAACTACATCTTTATGGTAGTTTCCTAGAGACAAAATTGCCCTGCCACAGTGCATGTACTTTTATTTTTCAACCAAATATATATGTTTTCTTGGTAGTTATTTCATGAAGGTCTTCTATTATTTTTGGCACTGTGTTTTGTTATTCATTCACTGGTATGTAATATATTTTGGTACTCTATAAGTTGGATTTTGTTTAGCTATCACTATTATGTTGATTTTGTACACTGCTTTTTAATTACTAACTTATTGAATTCCTTTATCAGTTTTAATAGTTATTTAGTTGTCCTTTTGCAAGTTGCACAGGTATAAAAGGACAGCATATAAAAATCATGGTAATTTTGTCTCCTCTATTCTAATATTATAGCTTTCTAATATTATAGCTTATATAAATATAAATTTATATTTATATTTATTTTCTTTCCTTTCTTCTTTTGTTTTTTGTAAGGATGAAGATCTTCTTGTTGACCAATATATCCAAAGCAATACTGAATAACTCACTTACAGCAAATAATCTTTTATCCTTCTTGACTTTAGTGACACTGTCCTTAGTATTCAACTCTAGGGTAATTGTTTTTAACCTTTTACTGTAATTTTTCAAGTACTACTTCAGTATCTTTTTTACAGTTTTCATTCTTTGATCCATTTAGATGATGAATTGCCTTAAGAGAATCGCCTAATGAACTGCCCGACATTAAATTATACTTTTATTTGTGGAATAGATCTTCCCTGGTCATTGTGCCAATTTGTCCATGTTTGTTCTATAATCTATTCCCTGCCCTCACCCTGCTCTACTTGTTGACTCTGGGGGTGAGAAGCTTTGGAAACCATGTTTCCCAGGCTCTCTTGCAAACAAGATTTTGATTAAGTTTGGCTCCTAAGTTCTTTGCATTTTGCCAAATACTCAGTAAGCCTTTTCATCTGAAGATGGAAGCTTTCTACATCTCAGGGAATTTTCTTCTATTATTTATGTTTTATTACTGGTTTCCTTCTGCCTCCTTTAAATAAGGAGCTCCTCTATTAAATATTGCTTCTCCAATTCCTATTATAGAATGAAACTGGTCTTTTCATCTGTGTTTATTTTGAGTATGTTCACCACGTTCATCATGTTTCTTTTTTTCCTAGGTACTGAGAAAATGTCTTAAGCCTTTCATCCAATCAACCCATTTCAGTTTTTTTAAAAAATGTATTATATTAGTCATAGCCTCCATGATATTTTCACAATAATTATACTGATCGTCTGAAGACTTTGTTCCTTATTCCTGATTTGTAACTTCTCACAGATACAAGTTTCTCTTGAATCTCTTCGAAAATATAAACCAAATTTGTTAACCTCGGTTTTTCTTTGGCTTTCTCTTTAATGGAAGACCTTTATTTGGATTTCTCAGGATGGTCTCTTTGTTTGAAACTACTGAATGTCTCCACACATTTGTAACTTCTCTCTATTCACTTGCTCTTACGGGGAGATACCATACCTATTTTGTTTCTACATTAGGGTTTGAGAAGGATTCAGTCAGAGGTTGTTAGATACCTGTTCAGTTGTGCAGACAAAGGGAGAAGGCTATATTCATGATGCATCTGCTCTGTTGTGTGAGGAAGGAGATCAGGTTGTCTGGGAGGTGCAGGAAGGTGTTTCAGTGGGAGGCATTGGCGGGCTGCAGAGCACATATCTGTTGGTTGTCAGTTGGGGGTGGGTCTTTGCTTCTGGAGGCTACCTGAGTTCCTTCTCTTATCTGCCAGGTGTCCCCTCCTCCAGTAATGTCATGTTAAATCCCTTTCCTGCTTCAGATCTCTCCCACCTTCCCTCTGCCACATCTTCCTGACTCCAGCTGGTGCGTTCTCTCTGTTCTCAAGACCTCACTTGATCGGAAATGCCCACTTGGATAATCCAGGCTCATCTCCCTATTTAAAGGTTTGCCACCTTAATTACACTTGCAAAATCCCTTTTGCCATTAACAAAGCATACCCACAGGTCCAGCGGTAAGAGTGCACATATTTGTGGGGGGAGGGGGTTTCTGTACCACAAACTCTAAGTTTCCCCTTGTCCTCATAGGCTGAAGGGGAGGTGCCCCTTCTCATAATAGTAAAGACTATTTGCTGTGAGCTTGGGGTTGGGCCAAGTGCTTTACAGTCAGCATGTCATTTAATCCTTGAAATAATCCTGGAAGTTAGGTATATGACCTCCTAATACCAACCAGAAAATGAGACTCCAATGATGGAACAAAGAAACAAATAGTTGACACTAACAATAATAGTAATGATATTAGATAATGCTATGGGTGCCAGGGAAGATAAGTCTTTGAGGTTGGCTCAAACTCTGAGAACAAATGGCTTGTTCTAAAGTAGTTTGTGAGAATGTCACTATGATGAAAAGTCTAGCACTGTCTTTGGAAAATGAGAGGAAACCCATTCATAACTAGGAAGGAAACAGCACCACCAGTGAAGCAAAGGCAGAGTTAGGGGACTGAGCAATGAGGTTACCAGGATACAAGATGAGGGCAAGAAAGAAGGGGTCCTACTTGGTGAAGGCACTTCCGGGCTGAGTCAGTGAACAGAAACCACCTTGCAATTGCCTTGTAAGAGGAGGGGTGAATAAGTGCAGAGGCTTCAAGGCTTAAATCTGGACCTTTGGAACTGGCCGAACCTTTCCTTCTCAGAGCACCTTTTGTGGACTCCCTTACCCATTGCTTGAAGTAGCTGATATGCAGCTTATAGCCAATATGAAGTACTCCCTTGGGACGACTCCAGGGATGCCATGAAATAAGTAAAGGTAAACCAATTTCTTAAGAACTTGTGGGGAAACATAAAAAATAATGTGCAAAACAAACAAGAAAGCACAGACCTCTCAGGGCAGCTTCTTGAAACAATCTGTGAGAAGGCTCTGTCTTCAGTAGCATAGTTATCTACGTGAAGTGGAGTCCTTTCGCCATATTTTCCCCTCGCTTCTTACGAATAACAGAGCTGGGTCCTTGGACTAAAGCATAAAACATCTGAACCACTGCCCCTTTGCTGGCACCCAGGTAGGGTCTCAGAGGAAGCCAGCCATGTTGCTAAAAGATAGCAGGAGGCTCCCTTCTCCACAGGGCATGAACCTCCCAGAGGTAAAAGTAACAGATGGGAATTTGAATTCTAGAATGCCATGTCAGGATCTACTTCAAGCCTTCCCAATTAGTAAGAGAGGGAAATTAATTCTGGTGATGTAACTTCTTAATCAGCAGAGTGACTCTGTCATTAAAATTGTTCAATAACATGTTTTCAAATGAATTGATAATTAAAGGAAGGAAGAGATGCAACTCCCCTCCCCCACCCTGCCCATTCCCCACAAAAGCAAAAATAGCAAAAAAAGAAAAAAGAATCTTGATGGCTGTGACACATTTTTTCCTGTTTTGTGTCTCCACCCCCGCCCCCCTTCCCCCCGCCCCCCTCAAAGAACCAGCCTGGTTCAGGGCAACAGGTGCTCACTGGGGAAGTCCCAGCACCATGAGGCTGCGCTAGATGATCTAGGACAAGTCACATGCCAGCCTTAGCCTCATACCTTTATCTGTAAAAATCAGTCCTTCTCTTTTGTCCAACCTGTTTAGACACAAACGTCTGCTCTCTTAGTCATATGGAACTGGCAGAACTTAGTATAAGACTCAGTACAGCGTGGGGGTTGATAATAACAGCTGACTTCTATACAGCGTGACTATTCACCAGGAATTATTCCAACCCAGAAGTTCCAAACATCCTCATTTTGTGGCATTCACAGCAACAATCGTTTTTTTAGGGCACATCTGGGCTGAAAGAGATACCCATCATATCCATTTACTAAGTAGTTAGGTATCAACAACTTAATACATATTTATGTCCTGACAACTTCCGTAGCCATTTGAAAAAAAAAAAGACATACATAAATTAAAAGATAATATGTTTATTTCTTTCTTAAAGAACATAATTACTTATAATGGGACATGTGCACCTGTTGGGTGCTGCCCAACTGTTCGAACATAGGAATTAGATTGGACACTGCCATGCTCCCTTGCTGCTCCATGTTGAATTTTGGGTGGGACTTACATTTTTGCATGGCATTATCTGAAAACCCAGCTTTGAGGAGATATACCATTATCAAGAAGAATGTGGTGCGATCTAATGTTGCAACTGTGAATGACTTGGAGTTAGTAGTGCACTCAATGTCAGACAGATGTCCGGTATCACCGCATTTCCCTTGAAAATTTTAAATGTCCCAGCAATTCTCTATGATATCCCTCCTGGTGCCCTGGGACCGCTCCGCACACAAGATAGGAATTACAGATTTAACAACTTTAAATGTATTAACTCATTTAATCCTCATGACAGACCTGTGATTTACTATCTCTACTACTATTCCTCATTTTGGAGATGAAGACTTTGAGGCACAGAGAAGTTAAAAACATGCCTAAGGTCACACAGCTCATGGAGTGAGAATATAAGTCCATACACTGCACAGGCTCACAAGTTAGGGATCGGGGAAAGTTGTCTCCACTTCTCAGGATCTGTATGGGCTTGGTATAACCAAATGTCCCCTCTAGGCCTCGGCATCATTTTCTGATGATAGGGGATACTAACAGTGGTCTTAAGGATTAAATGAGAACAACAGATGCAAAGATCTGAGCTTAGTACCTTCCCTTTAAAGCTGGTAAAATTTTGCGGAAGGGTTCATTTATTCATTGTGGGTTTTTTGTTTGTTTGTTTGTTTATTTTTTTTGTTTTTTTCTCTGTTTCCTGTAAGAACTTTGTAAGATAGACGTCAGTTTGAAGGATCCAAACCCCAGAGATAATTGAGAGGACATTGTAGTGAGCCTGTGGATAGTTGCTCTAACCTAGCCCTACAGGTATGGGTTTCCCTGAGGTTCCTCTATCCCCTCCTGCACACTCAGGCCTCTGAGAGACAGCCCTGAGCTTTAGGGGGAGGTGTTCCTCACCAACACATGGTAAGACTGTGAGGAATTGATAGGAAAAGGCCAAATACTTTGATTAAAAAGCTTTATTTTTCTGTTGCCATAGAGAAAGGGAGAGTGAAAAAATTGTAGAGTCCTCATCTGACAAAGTTGAACAATAAGTCACAGGGCCATGAGAAGTTCTACCTATCCTTCCACAATAAGTAAAAAAAGAACAACAAAAACCAACAAACCGACAAACTTTTACTAATTCAAACAGGAAGACCTGAGGGAGAAAAACTGTCCCCTACCCCCTGGCGAATTTCTTTCCATTTCCGTCTATAACTATTTTCTTCAGACCATTCTGACACAAGGGCTCAGCCCGGGCAGCCCTGGCCAGCCTCCCACAGCAGCAGTTGCTTCCCTCAGAGCCTGTACTTAGCTCTGGAGCCTTTCTTACCAGTGAATTCCGATAGTCTGTTTTGGTGAGATGAGCAGTGGTTTGGGTAGTTGTGGGCTTCTTCTCTGTGCTACACAGAATGGTTTGATGGAAAGAGGTTAATTGTGAAGTGAAGCCAGTCACATGTTGAGTCTCGTGTGAATTCGGCCATTAAATAGGCATGCAGACTTGTGAAACCTCACTTTTACACATTTGCATCTCCTCATCTCTAGTCCTGGGATAATGATATTGCCTCTTGATTGTCATTGGGAAGATTACCTTTGATGATAGATTTGAAGATGAGGTATGTAGCAGACATCGTATTGATGTCATCTCTAACTGTAGACCTTCTGTCCATGTTTTCTCAGCTCTAGAACCTTGTTTCTGTTTTCTTATCACCTCTGCCCTCTTGGTAGAATATAGGAATTCCTAGGCTATTTTCTTCGTGGATGCTTTTTCCTACTTAAGCATTTATTTTCCTTATAAATATTTGCCTTGTTTTCCCTAATGCTAATACACAAATTGGTTTCTGAATTTATCTTAAAGAGTTTGCATGTGCCACAATTTGCATGGAATGTACTCATTTGGCTCCTTTTTAATGCGATGGAAACAGACATTAGGGACTTGCTAGAGTTATAAGGACTTAAAAGAGATAAGAGAAAGGAAATTAATGAATAAATCCATAATATCTTTTGAAACAATTTCCCCACACAGCAGGTTTTCTCATGCCATCTTTTTGTCCTTTTGAGATGGATAATACTTAGAAAGTTTTGTCCTAGAGCATTTTCCTGTTGCCTGTTCTTCTTCCCCAAAGAAGAAACACTCTCAAGCCTGAATCAAAGTTGCAAATTTAATTCTTAGCAATAATTGGAGAACAATGTGGGCCTTGAAAGCAGAGATTGATGGAAGGGAGGATGCTTGAAAGCTCACCTCTCTCTTATGGTGCAAGATGGGTTAGAGCTGGTAGGTTCGTCCAGTTTCAATTACTTAAATATAAGAACAGGGACCTGCAATTAGGATATTTGGCCAAGATGTGGCAATAGTGGCTCATGGGTGATGGTGTGGCATATACTCCAGTAATAAAAATATCACTAATATAACAGTAATGTTCACTCTATGCTTTTAACATTTTAGGTATTGTATTCAGCACTTCTTATGGGATTATTTCATTTAAATGTTCTCAACCTGAGAAGGGAGGTATGATAATTATCTTCATTTAATGAAGGATATTAATCCTTCTTTAATGAAGGATTAATGAGAACGAGGATATTGGGGCTCAGAGAAATTAAAAATTTTCTCAAGATCACAGGGCTAGCAAGTTAGAGAGCCAGAATGGTTCTTAACCTAAACATGAGTCTTGGGAAAATCTGGAAAAACAAAACAAAACCTCTGCCTAAACTCATTTTTAGAGACTTTGATTTAAGACACTGGGGTAGAACCTAAGTCTGGTAATTTTAAAAGCTCGTGAGTGACCCACTGCCATAATTTGCCTAAGAGGCAAGGATTAGGGTCTCTAGACAATACTGCTGATTTGTTATATCAAGTAAGCATTCTACTTACAAGATACTACCTTAATTTTGATCAAATTGTACTATGTATCTTTAATTTCTCTTTACTTTTGATTAAATTATGCTATTTGCCTGATTCAAGAATTTTTGATTTACTCTATATGCTAATAAAAGGCTTGTGTTCAAAAGCAATCAGCTCAAAAATTCCATAAATGATTATTAAGCACCTATAATATTCTTGACTAGTCTGGGGCTACAAATATTTTTAAAAATATCCTTCCCAGAAGGACCTCTCAGGCTAGTATGAGAGCTTGAAAGAAACTGAGAATATGATCTACTGAAACATTGAATGAACTTACTCTCTTTAGGTTAAAAGATGTATTGAACACATATTCTGTGCCAGCCTCAGGAAATCTTTAGTGAAATAGGGATGAATGGAACAATCACCACCTTGGAGCCCACATTGTAGCTGGAAAGACGATACACCGTAGACCCAGAGTCAAAATGCCACAGACCCATCTGATAATAGTTAGGAAGCAGAACAGTGCAGCCCAGAGAAGGGACCATCTACCTCTAACCGAGGAGTCCCTGAGAAGGAACTTTCAAAGCTGGGTCTTGAGTAAGCGTCTGCCACTGAATGATAAGAGGGGAGGAATGGCGTGCCTTACAGGAGTCTTATGTGTTGTGCCCCAGGACATGAATTTTTCATGACTATCCAGAGTTCTTTAAAAAGTGGTGAGGAATTCATAATTACCTGGGTATAGAGTGGGTTGCCGTTGCCAGTGGGAGAGCTCAGTGAGAAACCCATTGTCAGGAGGAACCCCACAGCCACCCAGAATCAGCTCCAGCAAGCTGCCTTGGTGATTTCCAAATCCAAACACAAGTCAATCTGATTGCGAAATACCAGTTCTGATCCTTTATACACCCTGGGGGAGGGAGGGTAGGAATGGTTCTCGCCTCAATGGGAGAGTAACAGCTAACAGCTATTATTTATAAGTTCTGGGTCACAAACCTTTTGTGATGATAGCAACCCTGTAAAGCAGCCCTTCTTCCATCTGCATTGTATAGATATGGCAATTGAGGTGTAGAAAATCAAGAAACTTCCTCAATGTCACATCAAGAACTAAAGCAAGGATTTGAACCTGGAAAGTTTCAAGGGACCTAGGCAGGTGCAATTACCCAATTTTCTGGGTTATATGTCATGCTAGACATTGTGTGCAAAGAAAAACCTATCCTTCAGTTTCTAGCACAGCTTGTGAGGAAGAAAAGGAGACTCTGCTTTTATCACATTTGAACTACATTATCTGTAATGATCTCATATGGTTATTAAGAGCCTCTTTCCTCTCTGTGAAGTGACAGGGTGATAAGAAAGAGAGGGAGAGAGAGGAAGAAAGAAAGAAGCTGCTTGTCTGTATCTCTCCCAATGGGCCCCTGGTCCACACCCTCCACCACTGCTACCCCATTTATTTCTGGAGTAGGGTTTTTGTCCTTTCCTTGGAAGTTCAGGGGCAATGAGACATCAGTGGAGAAGAGAAAGAGTCCTGGATGTGAGGGTGTTGCCACAAATAGAGAAAGGAGTTTTCAGAAGACTGCATCAGGTCCCAGGAAGCCCTTTGTCCTGCCCTTGGTGTAGATGTGATGATATGCTGTGGTGCGTTGTGGGGGCTGGGGGGAGGGGTTGCTGGCACTTCAGTACAAGAGCATGCGAAAACTTCAGTTTCATCAGGAATTAGAGATTATGACATAGATGAAAGATGGGTCTGTTGTTAGTAATTGAACTCTGAGTGAGAGAGAAAAAGGGGGTCTGAGAGCTAACTCAATTGGAATTGCAGCAATCCTCCATGTATCCTATCCCTGCCAAGCTGCACGGGCAGCGAATACCACTCACTGCTCTAATTAAAAAACAAAAAACAACAAAAAAAAAACTTAGGTTACTTACAGTTCTTTTTCTTTTCTCTAAAACATCAATTTTTGAGATAAGTGCCTGACTTGACTGGTTTTAATGAATATGAAATGCTTAAAAAACACCATGCCACATAATTTGGTGGGGAGGGGCAGAGGGTTATGTTTGTCAAAGTCAAGTTACACTCGTGGCTTGTGTAGTGCAAGTGGATATCTTCCATCACGTATGGCCCAGGAGAACAATATCGTAACTGTTCTTTAGAAAAACTTACATAAAGATGCCTATGGTATTCCCTGTTGGCCTCCTTTCATCCTGCCATGATGGTGGCCAACTCTGGCACCCTCCTTCCAAGGAAGAGTTTCTGATCAGGCTTTCCCAGCTCCTGGCTGGGCTCCTGCCATAAACAGTCAGATCAATGAGAAGCATGGCACAACTCAGCCATGCTGGATTTTGCTGGACTGTGCTGGATTGCACTGGATCTGGAAGCCTGGATGCCTTCTGCTATGACATCAGGTTCGTGGTTTGGCATCTGTGCTCTCATGCGTGCTGGACCCCATGGCCCAGGATAGTCAGGCACCATTATAGACGCCTGTGCTGCAGCCGGGTCCTCTCTGCACAGGAGAGCTTACTGATCCAGTTCCCTTGGCTCCTCTGTCTTTCCTGACATCAGCCTATGTTAAACCCAGACCTGCATCCCAAAGAGGCTATTATCTCCCTGAGGCCAGGGACTCCTTCTTCTGTCTGATTTGAACACTCACTCTATACAATGCAAAGTTGATGAGTAGTAAATACAAGGACAGATGTTGTCACAAATTATTTAAAAATTAAAATTAATTCTAGAAAATGACATCAAAGCACATTCCAATTCCACCATTACAGGAATCTTTTCTAATAGCTTTCCTCTGGTAGTCTCAAACTTATTGGTCTCAAATATATCTCTTCTTACCTAACAGGTGTACTTTACTTTGCTGCTGGCCATTGTAATCGTGGGAGGCAAGGTTGACAGTCCCTGCCCGCCCCAACCCTTATATCCATGGCTACAGCTCACCCGTGGCTTGAAGAGTCTGGAAGAACCAGTCCATAATTCTCTACCACATTTGCAAGTTAACTCTGGGCCTCAGTACACCTAAACAGGACCCCAGGAAGAGATTGCCTGTCCAGGAAATGACTTGATAAGGTTTTCCATTTAATGATTCTGGAAAACTGACAATTGACAGCTTAGGGCTTGGTTGTCCAACATGTCAGACTGAGAGTAATAAGAGCAGTGGGAAGTCAGAGCAGTGGGGCTCCAACAATGTTCTAATGAGCCCCTCCTCTGTGTTTCTGAATTCTTGATTTTTATGCTTTTCATCCCTGAGTGGTGGTATGGTTGACCTCAGAAAAACACTAGTTTCCTCAACCTGTGATGAATATTTTGCAGTTTGGAAGGAATTAGTTTTTACATAAGTACAATGTAATTCGGTTCTACAATGGAACATTGAAGCTTTGGCTTGTTCTTTTAATTTTTTAGTTCTGCATTACAAGTATTAGAAGTGTCTCATCAACCCCTTCTCCTTTTCTTAAAACAGAGTCTTCTAGTTTCTTAGAGTTTCTTAATAACAGCATTTGCAAAGATGCACATACTCACTCCCGACAAGAAACTTTCAGGCCAAGGAAGATAAGCCTTGACGAGGAGTAAAAACCTCTTCCTGACATATCAGAGCTCCCAGTCAGATGGGGAAGAAAGATATGTGAACAGAGCAATGCCATGTTGGGCAGTGAGGGGAGTGCTCTTAGGGGCCTTGAGAACTAGAGGAAAAGCGCTCTTTGCTGGGTCACTGGAAAAGGCAGCCACAGAAAGAGGCACTTTTACGCAACAATGAGGAGAGAAGAAGGATCAGGGGAAACCTGATTTGCCCATATAACCCCATAGGATTTGGGTGTGGAGGGCATCACAGAGGCCACGTAGGTCAGCTTTCCAATCCTCAGTCACCCCCAGCCATTACTATTTCTAACACCCAAATCCCTGCACCCCCAAATGTCCCTAATAGCTTCTTGTCTGTTTGAGCCCCTCGTTCGCAGTCCTACTTCAGCAGCCATTCAGTCTTCGAGAGCCCTGCCTTATGCAGGTGCACACTCTGCTTTAGCGGTCTGTCTGTCCTTTCACTGCACGACGGACCTTCAGGTATTTGAGAGCACATGGGAGCTCTCTTTGTCTCTTCTGCAGCAACCCATGTGACAATGCTTGAATGCCTTCCCCATCTTGATTGTCCTCCTCCAAACTGGCTTTAGTTCATCTGAGTAATCTGTTCATGAGTAGGTTCCAGCACTGAACCCTATCATATAGCTACACACACACTGGGACCATGACCTTCCTTTTTTCCAGATATCATAGGAGCCCAAGACTCACATCAACTGTATAGGAAACCACACAGAATTGTTGATTTCCACGGAATCTGCAACCAAATAAGCAGATGTCTCGCTGATAGATAATGATTCCCAGCTGATATGGTGAAAGGAGAGGAGCCTGGTTCTACCCTGTGATATGTTGATGATCTCTGCTTCTCGTGCTGGACAGCCAGGTTGACCCCACTTTCCTGCCCTCCTCCCCAGTGCACTCCCCCACTTCCTAGTCTCTGATCAAGGTTATTAGCTCAGTATACCATTGCTATCCATGACCCAATCATTAATAACAATACTGACCAGAACAAAAATGAGGACGTGGCAAACCATTAGAGACCTTGTTTTCTCAAACTCTATTGTCAAAGATAAGGACATAGACAGATTGTCAGGCCAAATACAGACAAGTTTACTTTGAACATGTCCTTTTTATGAATTGTGACCTCTAGGATAGGTAGTGTCTGTGTAAACTTCAGAACCATTTATTTTTATCAATACTTTCATTCACCTACTATTTCAGTTTTTGCTGCAAGAAAATAAAGGAGGTAAGGATTAGGTAATTGGAGTATTTTGCTAACTGAATGTTTATTGGGATAGTCTCCAGCTCTCTGTCATTTGGGACTTTCTTACAGTGTTCTCTATAGTAACTTTTTGTATCAAGAGGGAACATAAGTTCTTAATGGATTTTTGTATTTTGTTTCTTACTGAGACCAGAGAATGATTTTTTAAAGTTTTATTAAAAATATGTTTCTTTCTTCACATAAGGAGGTATAGGTATAGAATTGTTTTACCAGACTAAAATTTTAAACTTAGGAACTGAAATTTTTTCCATTGTGGATGAAGAGCTAATTTCCTTGACTATATAAGTACCCCAAAGGAAAGGACAACATGATCTGCTGTAGACTTCTAAAGCTAGAGGGATCTATATGTATAAGTATATATCACTGTGTATAAATATAAATATATATCACTATGAATTTCCCTTTAAGCATAGCTTTCACCTGCCTCCTCCACATTTGCTATGTCATCTCTTAATTGTAATTCAGTTTTATATTTTATAATTTCCATTGTGATTTCTTCTTTGACCTAGGTACTTCTCAGAAGTGTATTAGCTCATTTATACCTATATGTTTGTACTTAAAATTTTTAGGTTGATTCTATTATGATCAGAGAACTTAGGATGAATGACATAACTTTTTTGAAGTTTGTTGACATTTGCTTTATGCCCAGCTTATGATTATTTTTGCTTAAGGTACTCTGTGAACCTGAAAAGAATGAGGAATCTGTTATTGTTGGGTGTAGTGTTCTATATACTCCACTTAGGTCAGTTTTTAAAAATTTGTCTCTCCTATCTTACATATTCTTACTAATTTTTAATTTTCTTATTCTATTGAGTTCTCACAGAGGTATGTTAGGGTCTCCTGGTAAGATATAGATTTAAATTTTTCTTTCTTTTTTTTTAATCAATTTTTTCTCTACAACCTTTGAAATTCTCCACATTCTTTTTTAAAAGTAAGGCAAACAGAGAGGACCAAATAAATGTACCAGAGAATAAATCTTATGACAAAAACATTGTCATAAAAAAATAGATGGTTTACTGGTTCAAGTACGAGTGGAATTCAATGGAATGTCAGAAACAGAGTGAGGTCTTTCAGGGAATTTAATGTACAATAAACCACGTCTTGGAGAAGTTAGGTTATTAATCGAAGGTGCTCAGAAAACCAGAACACAGGGTAAAGAACTATACATCATGCAAAATACAAGGATGGAGGCCAGTAGAATGTAAGTATTAAGGGTCAAATACAAGATAATAGGAAAAAAATGTAGGTTATCTTTCTGACTTCAGGTCAGATGAATATTCCTAGAGAAGATCTTAAAAAATAAAACCCATAGCATAAAATATTAGGAGTGGATGATATCAAAGCTGAAATTTCTTTTCTTTTTAAAGAGTTTATTTATTTGTTTGAGAGAGAGAGAGAGAGAGATCATAAGCAGGCAGAGAGGCAGGCAGAGAGGGGGGAAGCAGGCTCCCCATAGAGTGGAGAGCCAGACGCAGGGCTTGATCCCAGGACCCCGAGACCACGACCCAAGTCGAAGGCAGAGGCTTAACCCACTGAGGCACCCAGGCACCCCCAAAGCTGAAATTTCTGTTAAATGAAACCATCGACAAAATTATTAGACAGGCAATGGACTGGA
Organism: Enhydra lutris kenyoni; assembly: GCF_002288905.1. NCBI lineage: Eukaryota > Metazoa > Chordata > Mammalia > Carnivora > Mustelidae > Enhydra > Enhydra lutris. The sequence goes on along the minus strand of NW_019154100.1, from coordinate 33,414,912 downwards.
GGAAGATATTTGCCAAATCTAAGAGGGACAAGGGATTAAAATCTAGACCCCTGAAGGGATTCTTTTTAATCACTAATAAAAAGTCAGAACACAAAAAAGAAAAAGTGGACAAATAACATGTATACTGGAATCCAGAAGTGAAAAATCAAATGGCTATTAAGTATGTGAAGTGATGGTCGAAGTCCCTAGCTAAACAGGCCCATGTGAAATACAACAGTTGTGAGCTGCGCTATTATTCCTGTTACTCCGACAGAAGTAAATAACAAGCATTGCTATGAGTGAGAGGGAATGAACCTCAGGGAGTGCTGGTGAAAGAAAAAAATATATGAGCAATATAAAAATCAATTCAAAAGTACTTGCAACAAAAGGTATTTATATATTTACACACACGCGTGTGCACAAGTGCACATGTGTGTGCACGCCCACACACACACCACACACACACACACACACACACACATCCCTGTGTCTCCAGCTAAATTTTTATATAGATTCATCAGGAAAGTGCATGACAATGTTCATTGTGACCCTGGCTGTGATAAAATGTCCTGAGACCATATAGGTGCCATTTCCAGAAGAATGGATTATCATAATGTGATGGGTGATACTGGGGAAGGAGGAACAGGGAAATGAGCAAAGGGAGCAAATTAATAAGAATTAATAAGCAAATTAATAAGAAAAAATCAAAACGAGACAGTTTTTCCAAGTGTGTGTGATATCAATTAATGTTCCATGAATTGAGGAAAGTGAGCTGTGTATCTAGTTCCAAAACAAAACAACCACTCCAAATAACCTTTGACTTGTGTCTTTGCATAGTAGAGTCAAATATGTGAAAGAAACTTTCCTTCAAATGGATTGTTAGGTCAAAGGGATTATGCATTGTACATTTTAGTTTTATTACCAGGCTTATTCTTCCTTTGCTGTTCCAAAAGATTTCCTTACATAGGTCTCATTTATTTATATTTTAGGTTGAATTTAGAGTGAATTAATCAGGTTTTAAGAGAAACGCATGGGGATGCTTATTAGAATGGAATTCCAATAAGGAATCACAACTTAGAATTACGTTAAATGAATAGCTTATTTTATGGGTGATTGACCTATTTTCAATCTGAAAAAAAAAACTTTATAAGCATAAAACTAAGAAGAAATCATAAATGAAAACACTGAAATGCTAACAGTGATTTTTCTTGGGTAATGGGGCAAATGTGCTTTTTTTTTTTTCCTTCTGTCTACTTTTCTGGGTTTTCCAAATGTTCTTTAATATGCATGTTCTACTTTTATAGTGAAAGCATTTATTTAAAAAGGGAATCATCCAGTAATAGGGCCAGGAGGAATGGCTGTTTCCAAAACTTATTTTTTCCCATTTAATGAGAGGAGAGATTCAAGAGCTGCATTTTTAAATGTCAGAAATTATTTATCAAAGTCGGTTGCCATGATTAGAGTTGTAGAAAAATTGGCATTATAGTTTTAAGTAAGAAAAACTGCTTTCCTTACTTAAAGTCATGTTCCAAAACCAAATAGGTCTTATTACGTGGCATGGTCCCTGAGGACAGTGTTCCCAGGGTTCTCCTAATGAATCATGGCACCAAAATTGTATCTTTTTTTTCTTTTTGGTCCTAACATATTTAATGCTCAGAAATTCCCCCAAAGCAGGAGTAATCTATTCTTGCTAGAAGACATCAGCACATCTTGGCAGAGGGCAAGAGAGAGATCTATGCTTTTCCATAAGTAAAAAGGAGAGTCCTTTGGGGTTAACCCTTTCTTATTAAGAGAAGGAGGAGTGTATCCAACACCCAGTTTTCTAGTTCTTTCTAAACAAGGTGGAATAACCATTGATGTTTGTGACTACGTGGAAGCAGGAGGTGAGACATTCTCACTTCTGTGCATGTCAATGTCATCCTAACTCTACTGTCTGGGATAACAAAGAAGGAGGGAGTTGGGAGGACACACAGAAAAGGAGAAAGTCTGAACATGTGGTAGTGGGAAGCTGAGTCAAGGAATCCCAGGCCTTGGCACTGCTCTGTGGGGTTTGGGAGAAGAGAGGACGGCAAGTCAGCTATGTGATTGGCTTCTCCCATTTCTTTGTTCTAGAGGGTTCTGTAGGAAGCCATTATAAGTGAAGTTAAAAGCTCTCAGACAACAATCCTTTTAGCTGAGATGAGCAGAATACGAAATTAGAGAGAATAAATTTTGGACTTTAACAAGGAAACGTGATCTTCATCTTTGAATTTCATTTCTTTCTGGAATTTGATTAAGGGAGAAAGTTTAATTATCAGATTCAGGGTATATCTATCTGGTTGGCATTTTGTTCATTTGTTTTTATTGCAGAACTTCTGATATGCTGGGTGGACATAATTTGGCATGGGAAATAAAACAAAGAACAAATTTTCAGGCTTGGGAATTGAATGACCTTGGGGTTGTATTGATTAATTAACTGTTCTGACCAATTTTGGAGCTTTATGGAGGCAGATTACATATTGTCCATCAGCAGTCTCATGAATACATAAAGATGCAGATCTTAATTCTTGGGGAGGGGCCTAATTAAGTGGAAGTGGGTCTTCCCTATAACCCTGTGATGACCTTATCCCTATAGGAAATAGCCACACCCCTCATTGACCAAAAGCTGAAGCTCAATGGACCAAGGTGAAAATAAGCTAGGCAATATGAGGGGTGTCTCCCTTCATGTAGGGTGATGTCCATCCATGTGATACTTCTGGCCTCTGAACTGACCACCCTGACTGGCAAGTTACATAGGAGAAACATGCCCAGTCTCTCCCTCTCCCTTCCTCCTTGGGAGAAGCTTCTCTTAGGACTAACTCTTCCCTTTGCTCCTTCACATTGTAATCCTCACCCCTTAGCAGGACCAAGAATCCATAGGAAGTTCTGGGAGCCCTGCGCTGGTCCCATATTGCATGTATCAGAATGGGTACCCATTTGGTTTGAGTCACAGCCTCCCATCACATCCTCCTTCTTTGCACTGTCTTGGGAGACCATCTGCCTGCAGAGAGCCTGGATTCGGTTACTCTCCTCCATGCTGCCCATTTTAAAGGTGTCTACTCCTTCACATTCCTTCCAGGGAACTGCCTGTTTGGAAGCCCACTTGGCCACAGACATAAGCTCTGTTCTCCAGCCTCACCTCTAGTAGCCATTTCCAGTAATAAGGCATTTTGCTTACTCTTTGACTCATTTTTCAGGCTGAGTGGATCTCAGCACCTGGGTGGTGCTATAAACACAGGGGTCCTGGTACTGTTGCCCTGACCTCAGCCTTACAATGACCATATATTTTCATGGCCATTATCTGAATTATATGCATCTCTTTCATACTCTCTGGGGAAAGGTACAGGTCAAAGAAAGTTGCCTAATAGTCTCACAAGTGTCTATTATCATCTGCTGGTTTATAAGCTTTTAAGCAAGGTACTCATGAGGCATAAGCTGATGGTGTGAAGGGGATGTGGTCCCCATCCAGGGGAGGTGTCAGTCTCTAGCGGCAGCGAGACTGTGTTGGCTCAGGAGGGAGGGACTGAGGGCCCTGCTTACAAACTCTGCACTCAGTGACATCACCTTAGCTGCTTGAAATCAGCAATGATTTACACCAAAGAAAATGACAAATGCTACAAATCAGGATTTCTGTAAAAAAATATTTTTTGAGATGTGTCTTACCAGCAACTCACGTTCTCCATCTCAAATATCTCCACCCCACTTTTCTTATGAAAGTGTGGAAGTAAGTACCCCAAACCAGTGTGAAATTGAGGGCAGATAGATGTGATTTTATCCAGTTAATCCATACCCTTGAACTCCAAAGGAGCCTGGGAAGCTGCGGGGGAAGTCGGGAGACAGGCCCTGCTCCATAGGCATTCAGAGAGTGTCCCCTTTTTCAGCAGCTCTCTCCATCCATGTGATCCTCTGTGTGTCACCTCTCCATGCTCACCACCTTTCTCTGGACAGTCCTCTTTCTATACGATAACAGTTGCCCAGTGACCCTCCCTTCCCATGTCTGACTCACTCTGGTCCCAGTCTACAGCTCTGTGTTAATGAATTTTCTCTCTCTCTTGGTTTGCCTTTGCTCCGAAAAGGTGGGATCACTTGTTCATTGTGGGGAGAGAAGGTAACTGTCCTGAATTGCATGTTTGCTTTCTCCACTAGTGGGGCCATAGCTGATTTTCTCCTGGACCACCTAAAGGAAAACTCACTCAGCTGCTATGATTATGTACCTTCTTCCAAAGAGAAACCAGAGCCGGCTCATTGGGTGGTACTCAGATTCAGATATTGGCAATGACATTGAGTCTAAAACTTGGCCTTCTGTTGAAGATACAATAGCATCTTTCGTGGACCATCCTTGCTACAAAGGCCCAGGTTAGCTGAATCATCAAAGGCAGAGGCTCCCTCATCAAGATGCCCTTTATATGCTTCAGTTCAGGCTTTTTTGTCTTCAGGACTTGTGTTCTACTCTCATGATTTGGGGCTCACAGACAAACATGACAGTTCTTTTTCATGTTATCAAAGAAAACAAACAGATATTGTAGGTTTTAGAGCTCTGACTCAGGTACTTAGGGTTAAGTCCCCTTCTTAGCCCCATGAAAAGAATCACCCTTAAATAATATTCTCTGCAACTTTATGTTTATAGCTTTAATTTAGCTTCTGCTCAAACAGCCTCTGGGAAGCTGGAGGAACCTTTAGGAAGAGAACTCTACCGTAGCCCTGAACTTACTCATTCACCGTTCTGCTAATCCAGAGAGTGCAATTAAAATATAGCTTTGCCTGTAAAGCCCACTTTAGTTTATCCCCAAGAATTTTTAGGAGGCAGACACTTGCTAAAGATTAATACTCAACACCAAGGGTATTAAATACTTACCCAATTCCAACAGTCAAGAGGAGATTAGGAAAATCATTCTACCTTTTTTTTTTTAATTTTATTTATTTATCTGACAGACAGAGATCACAAGTAGGCAGAGAGGCAGGCAGAGAGAGAGGAAGGGAAGCAGGCTCCCCGCCGAGCAGAGAGCCCGATGCGGGACTCGAACCCAGGACCCTGGGACCATGACCTGAGCCGAAGGCAGTGGCTTAACCCACTGAGCCACCCAGGCGCCCTCATTCTACCTTTTGATTGTTGGATCCCAACAACTCCAAGTATGTTGTTTGAGGCTGATGATTTAGTTTTGGATTTATACAATGTGAAGAAACTTTTTAAAGGTAGTATTTACCTTTCCATGAGGCAGCATAGCCTAATAGGTAAGGACAGGGCCTTTGCTGTCAGTCACCTGTGTGTAAATTTCGGTGCTATTACTTTCAGCTGTGTGATCTTGAGAAAATCACTTAACCTCTGTATATTTCTATTTTCTCATCTGTAAAAGGGGATATTTTACCTTATAGAGTTGAATATTAAATAAGTTAATATTCTAGGGCCTTTAAAACTGTTGCTACATATAGTAAGGGCTATGCAAGTGTTCATTAATTAGAATACATTTAAAAATGACACTGGTAGAATTTGTCTGGAAATTATTTTATATCCCTGAGCATTCTTTTTTATGCTCACAAGAAACATTGAGAGGAAATAAACACAAGTTTTGTACATAATGGCTATACAACCCTGTCTTGACTCCGCAGTTTTGTACAGAGAGGCATGAACACATGACCTCCCTCCAAGTGATTTGCTAGCTCCCAAGGAAACCCCCTGTCCTGAAGAGGATTGGAAAACTGCTTCTAGAGTCTCAGTCTAAAGCTTCCTCTCTATTCTCTGTGGGTTCTAGAAAAATAAGGTAGCCTTTAGGCCCAGATACCACCTTTAGTCATCTCGTATCTCTCAGAAATATTAATAATATCAATGAACTTAAAATTTCCAGCTATTACATTCAGCAACAGAGCCAGTAAACAACATCCTTCTGACATTTAACAGATGAGGAAGCTGGGATGCCTACATATTGGTGACTTCCTGGAGCCAGGACAGTAATGTGCTCCAACAGGGTCTGAGTCTCTGACCTTTCCACCTGCACCCTCCTGATCTCCCTAAGCATCATAAATTGACCTGGAAAAGAAAAGTTGGCCTTGCCTGATGACATTGTCTTCAGGGTACGGAGGCGATGGGATGGGCGCCCAGCACAGGACCCAGGAAGGGCATGAGTGGAAAACTTTAGGCTCTCAAATCAAACCTGTTTACTTGTCATTTTCCAGATGTTCTCAGCTGCTTCTTTCCTATATTTACCCTTTCAAATGAAAGAAAGTATTGTATTGATGTCGCTGAAAATAACATCGATTCAGCTTCTTGGTTCTTTCCATCTGCCTGGGGATGGTGAGGTGTCTTGGGATTTTGCCCGTGTGTGTAACTGCTTTTTTAAAGCCCGATTCTTATAAAAAGTATTTTTCGGTTGTTGCATTACTCTTCAGAACCACTTACACACGTGTGCATGCACACACACGTGTGCACTCTTAACACTTTTTTTACAGATTTTTTTATTCGTTTATTTATTTGTTTATTTGTTTGTTTATCAGAGAGAGAGAGCGAGCACAAGCAGGGGTAACGGCAGGCAAAGGGAGAAGCAGGCTCCCCGGGGGACAAGGAGCCGGACTTGGGACTCAATCCCAGGACGTTGGGATCATGGTATGAGCCAAAGGCAGACAGACGCTTAACCCAGTGAGCCACCCAGGCATCCCAAAACTTTAATTTTTTTCAAAGGCCTGCCATTCCCTATGGATAATTGGAACTCCCTGCTTTCCCACTGTTTGGAATTTTGGCAACATTGTTTTATTCTGCCCATCCAGTTTACTCTGCTTAGCTGACATCATCATCTGCGTTTGCTTTACCTCTGTATGTTTTTGTTGTGTTTTTCAAAGAAAGTTGACACTGTGACTAATCAGTGATTAGACATGAGTGCTCTATCAATCGATGCTGTAAATTCCGATTTCTGGACCTTTCTAGACAGTGAAACGCTGGATGGCTGTTTTCCCCCTACAGCCTTGCTAACATGGTAACGTGTGGTGGTTTATGGACCGCACCGGTGGACCCCCGGAGGCATCACTGGTATCAATCAGTAGGCATTTGTGTGGCCCAACAGTGGTGACTGGGGTATCTGTTTTAATCGTTCTGTGCCTTGTCCTTACCAGTGGCTAATATTTTTATTATCACCTTCCCCAGAGGTCTTATGGCCTTTCCTCGAGGTAGAGAATGAGGGGAGGATCTGGCACATGGATCTCCAGGTCCCACTTCTGCTCTGAACTGAGCCTCTTCTTCTGTTACCTTCCTCAGCGTATTTCATCTGCAGTAAGAGTTCAGGGGTGAAAAATGTTTTGAACCAGTGGTATATGAGTGGACAGCGCAGTGTTGATTCAAAAGATCAGAACAGAGCAACTGACCAGACAAGGAGAGACATTCTGGGGAAACTATGTACCTCCTGAGGCACGTTCTTGATTTAAAAAACAAGAAAGAGGCTTAACTAGGTGATCTACAAAGTCTTTCTTCCACTCTAACTTTGTGTGATTCACTGGGACTAACTGAAAAGAACTTCATATCAGTAGTACACACTGCTATTAACGATGTAGACTGGAACATGAGAAGGGAAGGTTGGTGGTCACAGAAGTCCGGGTTGGCAGAGAGAGGGGAAAGGAAGCACAATATATGAAACATTGAGATGTGTGTATATATATATATATATATATATAGAGAGAGAGAGAGAGAGAGAGAGAGAGACCTCATTAATACTATGGGCCCATTTTACAGGTGAGGAAACAAGGCCGCGTGACCACATGTGGCCAAAGTGGCCAAATTGCCCCATGAAATAATATCAAATTTTGTCTTAGTTTTCCTTGTTGACTAGGAATTCAAGCAGATAAAAGAATTGATGCTACATATTAGAATAGAATCCTGGAACCCAATGCATGAAGTTTGGTGAAATGCTTAGGTTTGGTCTCTGGGAGAAATAAGGAACAATTCTATACCTTGACTTGCTGCAGACTTTCCCATGGGTAAGAGTGCTGAATTCCCTAAATTTTGTCCTTGGATGACTAGGCAAACCTGAGAGTCTCAAAGGCTTGCTTAATGATGATCAGGGAAAATAAATAGTGGAATCTTACTATGTTAGGGTAGGATTTTTAAAATCTGCTGTGATCTGAGTTTTCAATATTTGCTTCATTCAGGGGGAGAATTTCAGAATTTCCACCTTTACATTCATCCCTCTATTTTTTCACTCATTGTGAAGAGTAACTGCTGAATGCTAGAAGCTCAGATGTGAGCTTTTAATCTTTCAAAAGGCAATTGATATCCAAAACAAGATGGCACACCACTATGGAGATAACACCTATGTTAATACTTAAAGGAAAATGATTCAAAATTTATCTGGCAAATCTCTGCTTCTTCTGGAAAATCACTTCCATGGAACTCCGTGGGATTTACACGAAATAGATACTGGCCAAGTGACAGGTTCGTCTGAGTGCAAATCAAGAACTCAGGCTAACTGATTTGTGTCAGAGAAGCGACAGGTCTTTGGAAATTCTGTGATTTAGACCTTTCCTTTGTAGGAATGCTTTGTGGGAGGAAAAAAAAATATATCACTTCATATTGGTTGCACAGAACTCATTTACTTCACTTCCTTGTAGTGATTTTTCGTTTTTATGACCATAAATTATTGAGGATATTCCATGGCCCGAAGGTAAGAAGGGGTGGTCCTTGGAGAGACAGGCAAACAAATACCCTGCTGGTTAGCGGGCGCCGCCCCATTACTTTGTCTAAGGTTCCTCAGGTGGGCAGTTACCTTATAATTTCATTTCAGCAGAATGAGAGTTAAGGGACCTTGATGTGAGCGTCTGCTCCCTCCCATCATTTCATCAGAATAACTTTCAATTTGCAGGGAGCTGCGTGAGGAAAAGCAAGAAGAGTGAACTTCAATTCCTTGAAGGCAATACACAATTTATAGACACTAAACTGTGGAATGAGGAGAGCTGGCAAGCAAGTGGGTTCTTCATAAAGCCGCTGTGCCTCCTGTTTTGTTCAGCTCTTTGTCTTGACCACTTTTCTCTTGCTTGTGAGAGAGGTAAAGGGCGGTGGAGAGGAAGGAGCAGTAAGCTAGATGTGGGAAGACGCAGGTTGTAATAGTGGTCTGAGCCCAGGAACTACTGGGCTGGGAGTGTGTGTAGTCTCTGTTACCTCACAAAGTGGTGGTGAGACAAAAAGGAAAGAATGTCAGGGACAGTGTTGTTGAAAGTGAATGTTCAACGTTAGCCATTATTGTTTATTTCTCTCTTCTCTGCTTCACCCTGCCCTTGAGAGGGAGGAGTTGAGATGAAGAGGTCAAGTTTCAAGGTTGAGGTTGTTTTAGTGGTCAGTGAGACGGGTGTGGAATGTCATTGCCTGATGGACAGTGGAGCTTTCTCTGGAGTGCCTTAGTTCCACTTGGTGGGAGGTGAACTCCAGGGGAGGCCACTCAGCTCTGTTTTTATCTCTTTGTGGTTGCTTGGGTTCCACTTAGACCACAGGCACTGAGACAGTTTCATATAGAATTCAAGTGTAGTGTTTTCCCCCCAAATGCTCAATTTTTTATGAATATGGTTTTTCTTTGGTATGAATGTTTGTATTTTCTTAGTGAATCATTATATTCTCAAATAGCAAGGATATTTGGGAGTTCTAGATTATGTGTATAAAACTAAAAGACCAATCCCAGCCATTTTCAAAAACAAAAATAGTTTCTTTGCAGTACAATGAATGTTGGCAGATCAGGGAATGACTCTTCACACTGGTATTAGAACAAGAAAATCTTTTCCCCTGCAACTGCCTAAGAAAGTCAGAGAGCTGCATGCACTTCAGAAAGATTTTGAAGAACTGTGACAAGTAGAGCGTTGGGATGGGCCATGGAACCATATAGATCATTTCTTTCTTCAGTTGACCTTGTCAGTACCCTGCCCATAAACCCTGGCCTTACCCACTGTTTCTCGAAAAGAGGTCCAGTGCTGCCCTAGGGTGTTTGCTGTCCGCAGGAGTGTGTCCTGCACCCAGCCATCCCCGCTGCATGGCAGGTTGGGAGCGCCAGACGGAGTCCCGGGGATGACCCTGAACCAAAGAGTAATGAGAACAGGTGCCATCAATTGCAGAATCTAGGTCACGGGTAAATGGGCATGCAAGGCACAGTCTGTACTTTCCTGAATGTTTGAAAATGTTCATAACAACATGTTGAATGGGATGGTGTTATAGAAGACAAAACATGGGAGAATATTCACCATATGTTGTTCTGAAAAGTGAAGTGAAGGTTACAAAATGGTGTAGACTATGATCATAATTTTGTAAATATATATATGTATATATATATACACACACATGCACAAAGAGAGAGAGATTTATATGCCACTTTCAGTACTACCTTTACCTGTATTAAAATATTTCCAGAAGGAAAACAGCAAAAAATTAGCAGTTGTTAGCTGTGGGTTGTGGGCATTCAGGGAATTAAAAACAATTTTGTAAAAAACATTTTTTAGCACACTGAAAAAAATTAAATTAAAAAAAGTTTTTAAAGTATTTCTCTGTAACTTCCAGATACTCTACAATGCATCAGTTTATATAGTCAAATTTAAAAACATATTATGTACAAATTGTGTTTTGAAGAGCATTTAATGATGGAGAAATAAAGTTATCCCTAGTTTTTTTATGATATGATTACAACTGAAAAACTACCTATGAGATTTTGAGGGTCTTGAGAGAGGATTTTATTGCTGGTAACTAAGGGGAAACAGGGAGCAGTCTATTGGAAGTTAAATCATAAGTGTGATAGTGCTTCATTGCTGATCTTTGAGACATGCTTTTTCGAGGAATTCGTATCTTTAAAATAATTCTTAAAACTTTTGTATGTCCAGATTTTCCACAAGTATCCTGATTATTTTTATAAACAAACAAAATGTTCTCTTTTAAAGAGAGAAGGTCTACGTTCCTATTCTGCACCCAGCGCTTTTTGCATCTCTGCTTATCCCAGAGGACTGTCATCAGTTTCAAATATATCAGAAAACAAAATGTCGAAATAAAGAAATTATAACATCTATTAAGGTACTTTTCCTCCAGCTTTTCAAACTCAAGAGATTATTTTAGGCATTAAGAAGGTGAGACTCTTATTACCCATAAAATCTTCAGGCTCTACTGGTCTGCCTTTCGTGAGATTCATTTTTCATGGACCAGGCAGAGCAGAACAAGCTTCATATGTCACTCCCTGAGTTGAAGAGCGGCACAACTCCAGAGGAGGGGAGAATGTTATTAATCCTGTGCACGCTGGGGCTCTCTTTACTCCACACTCAGAGAGTGGAGCGGCAGCACTTGGTGGAAACCTCTGGGTCCTGTGGATGGGCTTTGAAGTCCCTATGCAGATGCGACTGTGAGTCACGCTGCAAATACCTGAGTGTGTGATGGCTTGATTGCCCGATGGCTGTGTTTTCCCTCTCTCTAACCCTCATGCCTGTTCCTCACTGAGCAGGGCCCCTTTGCCTACTTACTTGGTTCTGGGCTGGACTGAATGCTTGGACCAATCGACTATGGTACAAGAGATGTTGCAGCAGCTTCCGGGCTAGCCTTTAGGAGGACCGGCGGTTTCTGTTGCTTTGCTCTCAAAGCCCTGAGTGGCATGGAAGAAGTGCAGGCTAGTTGTCTGGAAAACGAGGTCATGTGTAGGAGCACTGAGCTGCCCACCACGTGACCTTCTTCTACTAGAACTTTCTCTCTTTCTTCCTCTGCGATCGATAGGAACTGTGAAGTCACCCAGCTCTGTTAGTGATGAGGGTAGCAAGTTTCCCTTCTATTTCGAGCGTGGCACTGAGAGGAGTACGTGGTTCGGGATGCCCCTTGGGCACCAGCTCTCAGCTGCATTCCCCAACCAGCCGTATCTGTGAGTAGGCTCCTGCATTCTCCATCCGCCTGGCTATTTGGTCTGATTCCTCAACCTAGAGGTGGAGATGGGGGAAGACATTTGATTTATTGTCATCCCGTCAAGCCTCAACACTTGAGGATTTTCTTATGTCTGTGTAATTAGAAAAATTGCCAGGATGGAATCTAGCATGGATGCCTTGTCGTTGATTTTGTCTGCATTGCAGGGAGTCATTTACATTGTGTACAGATATCTCCAGGTCATGGGAGTGTTCGGAAACATTTAGCTGAACCACACAAGTGTAGTCGGCTCCAAAGTCTTAGCTAGTGGGCAAAACAACACGTGCATTTTATCCTCAACATTAATGGGAAAACTGCTCTGCTTCTATTAATGGAGAACAAAATTCAGGCTTTAAGCTGTTAATATCAATAATGAGTGTTGGTAATTACATACTGTAGATAATTATAATCTCTATCATTATGCAATTAAATTTAAAAAACTTTTGAAGTGATAGGGATTTTAGGAAAGTAGTAACATCAGTGCCCGCCATTCTGTCATTGTTTTGTTTGTGTGAATTACAAGGGATGGTTGAAATGTATGTAGGACAGAATTTTGTAACAAATATTAATTATAATATCAAGTATCATTACTTATATAATTAATAAATTATGAATGAAAATACTGTTAAAAATAGAACTCCATTTTAACCTTCAAAACTGAAAAATACATAAGCAAAATTTTATGTCATATGCCTCTGAGCTGACTACAACCAGCTTCAACATTGTAGAAGTGAAAAATCCTGTTCTGTATACCAAACTGGGTGGTTTATAAATGTATGGACTTCCGTGTGAAAACGTGGAAAGATAGCAAAAGAATGGATGCATATTTTTGATTTAGCTTCTGTTCCTCTTGTCTTCTTTCATTCTGGTCCATGAGTTACTCATATTAGCCCTCCATATTCATTAACTTTCTAATTGTTTAAATCTCTGTTCATTTTCTAAATATCCTAGGAAACTAGCCAATTTGTCTCTCCATCATTACTTATAATCCCAGCATCTCTGTGCTTGTTTTTTGAAGGTAAGTTCCTTGAATACTTTTGACAGGTAATAATGATGATGCCTATCATATTTTGATAAGCGATAACGTGCTACCCTAAACAATCATTGTTTTATGTCTATAATCCCATTGGTATTAGGTATTGGGATTGGAGCCTTGGTAAGGTCATGCAAACTGTACCAGATCATGCAGTTATTAAATAATGAAACTGGAATGCAAAACCTTGTTCCTCTGATTTCAAAGCCCATGTTTTTAGCCACTAGAGAATACAATCGTCACGGTTTCTTGAAATTTTACTCTGGATCCTGCATGGATCATTTTCATGTGTATTTTTCCTCTGAATTGTCCTTGTATGGGCCACTTTGCTTTCCCTTTAAGTAACAGAAACTGTAATAGGCTCAGTAGATGTTTTCTCTTTCCTTTTCTACAGACAATGTACATTTCCTTGCTTCCATTTACATGTAATCTGCCAAATAGAAATCACTTCCACTTGTACTTCTTTTTCACTTCTCATTCCGATAATAAAGGAGGTTCCTCCATCCTGCCCATGGTTAATTTTTCACCTACCCTACACCCCATACCCCCTGTAGCTCTCTCATCTGGGACTTGCTCCATTGATCAGTCTCTATCCTCTCTGTGTGCTCCTTCCCAAGAGGATCCCAAGAAGGATCATCTCACATTTAAATAAAACAACCCCCAAACATAAAATCTCCTTCAATCCATGTCTGTAACTGACTACTTCCCTGCACTTTTGTCGCAAGCAAAGAGTTTTCTAAATTTTTTGTCTCATTATCCCTCTGCTACATCCATTCCTCAAGCTACAATAATAAGGGTTAGCTGTCTCATCCCACCCTCACCGCCCCCTGGCATGGTTCTTGTTTATTAGATCAGATGGACACCTTTTTGAACTTAGCTCATTTACCCTTCAACATTATCTGGCTCTGCGTATAACCCACTCCTGAAAATTCTCTCTCCACATCTCTCTCCACTGTACAAAACATTTTTGTGGGTTTTTTTTTCCCCTATTCTCTAAATGCTTTCTTTCTCCTCAGTAGGCTCTTTTGTTTCTACCCATCTCTTTAATATTCATACTACTTATTCTTTACTGCCTTTTCTCCTTCTCCCTTCTAGGTCCATTTTCAACACACCTACCACTTTCTGTCCACACCGCCAGGAACCTAGCTTCCAGCAATGACACTCAACCCAGTCTCCCTGCTTTTGGTCTTGCACTATTGGTCATTCTAAAATGTCAATCTAATCATGTCACTTCCTTACTTAAATCCTTTAATGGTTTCTTTGTGAACTTAGGTGAAATTCAAACTACTTCCCATGGTTTGGACATCTGAGCTGGGCCAAACTAATGTTGATTGACAGAGTTATGGGTTAGAATTCCAGCAACATAGCAGGGTCCCTTGCAGCTGACTGCTTGTTGGTTTATGAAAGAATAAACTTGTTGCCGATTTAACCTGTAATCCAATTTCCTATTGTTATGAGTTTGACTAGGCTGAGTTACCTCAACGGATAGGTGCCACATACAGTTTAAAAAGTGTATTTCTTCTTTACATTATGGTTGAGTTGAGGCTTCCCATATGATAAGCAGCGCTCCCCTAGTTGGGATTCAGGGAGCACCCCCCTCCAAGCCCACATCATCATATGTATCCAGCTGACGGAATGATAGAGAGTATGGGGAGGTCACCAGAAACTAAAATGCAAAATTTCCACTTTCATCCTCTTCCCAGTAACTATCCACACCATCATACCTAGATGAAGTGGTTAGGAAATATAGTCCTATGGTTGGTACAAAGGAAAAAAATAAAAATAATTATGAGAGATTGATGTGTGTCAGAGAGGCGAGTCAGTCAGTGGTTGTGGCTGGATGTGAGGCTCCCTCTTTTGGAAGTATGGGCAGGAGGCGGTGGAAATCTGGGGGTAAGGTGGCTGCCATGATCGTGAGGGACAGGATGTTTAAGCTTATTCTTTATCGTCTTCATTCTCTCAGGAGAGAGGCTGGATGACCTCTTGTCATTCCATAGCCAACATCACATATTGTTTGGCTCATCCTACTGCCCCCATTTTATACTAGGCAATTGGAAGAATGAGACTTTTTATTAAGAGAAACATATTTGTGAAAGAGTCTTTTAAGTGGAGCTGATTGAAATGGTGGGAACCTGTATGCTCTGCTCTCTGAAGAATTTAATTGGAACTCTGACTCCAGCCAGAGTGAAGCTCTCAAACCAGGAAATGAGCCAAAACTCTACTGGAGATTTGCGCTCCTTCACAGTAATTGCTTCTGAATAGAGAAACACCTTCAAAATTTTCCTTGGGTATATTTATCAACAAGGGACTAGCCCTAGAAGTGGGGCTCTTGCAATCTTCCATTCTAAGACAATGAAATATTAACAATTAATAATTACTGCTGGTAACAAGAAAATACAAACCTGCTTCGTACCATAAAATTAGGGCTGCTCACTGGAATTGTCTACCAGAAGCAAACCATTGTGGTGACCATCTACAGCAGAAGCGAATCCTTGTGTGATAGGAGAAGCATTACTAACCTGGTCTGCGCATGGAACTAGTAATAGTGATCTCCCCGGCTTGTCATGGGGATTAAACAAGGCACCCTACAGGAAAGCATTTTGCCCATAAAAGATGTCTGATAAAGGTTAATTCCATCCTCCTGTCCTCTCTCTTTCCCTCCCTCCTTCCTTTCCTTCTTCCCTCTCCTCTCTTCTTTCCTCCTTTCCCTTCTGTGGAGAACTAAGATTTACAGAAGAGGACCACGGAGGTCTAGAGAGAGAGGGGACTGACCCCAGAGACTGTGAGGGAAGGAAAGAAAAGTCATAGGGCAAAGGGCAGGTAACAAGTGAGGGGGGCAGGGTTGAAAACCATAAAGAGAGCGAGGGGGGGAGGAGAAAGGGAGGAAAGAAGAAAAGAAGGGAGGGAGAGATGGAGGGAGGGAGGGAAAAAGAGAACAGATTTTTCACTTAGAAGGTGTCACATGGCCACATGGCACTGGGGAAGTCTGAGGGTTGAAGAGGTCAAAGAAAGACAAGGATGACAGGCCTCCCACAGTCAGTGCTGCGGCTGAACCTAGAGGTTCTTCCTGGCTGAGCTGGCTTCACATATTTTAGTGTCTAATGAGGAAGAGCCAGGCAGGGTCTCCCCCAGAGCCCACCTCCAGCCTCAGGTGCTGCACCTTCTTCCACATCCTTTTTTGGAAAAAACTTCTTGTCGAGGAAGTTCTTTATCATCACTACCCCCACAGGTGTGCCTGCCATTCTTCTACTTATGTTTTGATATTCCATTTAAATGTCCTATGGTTGGTGTGACTGATTTTCGCAGGTGTTCCCCACAGCATCCTGTCTGTCCTTTCGATATGTATTTATTAGTTCTGTTCAGGCCCCAATGCACTTGGATCTCCCATGTTCTATGCACTGGGCCAAGTGTGGGTGTGGAAACGTGACTGATACAAGGTCTCACTTCCAAGGCCATTGCATATACCAGGTGTTCCCAAACCCAGTTCACCTTGGACGGTTCCTATCAGAACACGGGGCGACTTTGTGTTCGAAATGTGTATTTCTAGGTTCTACTCACAGGTAGTCAAGTCAAGGTAAGGCTTGGTCATCTGTAATTTAAGAAGCTGTCCCAGGGAATTCTGATGAGCAGTCAGGTTTGGGAGCTTCTTAAAAGGTGAAGGGAAGGTAAGAAATTTAGTATACTCTCTCTGACGGGGTTTGGATTGATGGTGGTCTATGTTGCCAACCACAGCTGGGTCCAAAAACTTCAGAGGACAGTTAGGTGAGCTTACCTCTTACTGTCTTGTCTTAAGGGGGCCCTTCTGTTTAACGTTGTAACATTTGGTCTGGTTAAGAGTCAACATGCAGAGAAGGTGGGTAAGCAAGACCCTGTCATCGACACGAATACCAACAGCCCAGGTGCAAAGGACACAAAGACATTAGGCTGGTGAAAATACCAATAGGCAGGTGAAAAGGACACAGAGACGTCCTGGCTTTGGCTCCGGTGCCTGGAATCTAGCTGGCTTATCACCATGACACAGAGGCTGGCACTGAGGATTGGGCTGTGGAGACAGCCTTCCGCCGCCTTCTGTCTATGGAATCCTTTCTGCCTATACCCACCTCATTTCTCTTGCTCTCGTTCCCACCCCCTTGGAGTTGGGGCTTTAGAACCCAGGCTACATCCTCTGATGTTCTGCCCCACCCCCTTTTTACCTAGGATAGAGCCCATTCTTGGCTCTGTGTGCAGCCCCATTCTTGGTGAGAGACTCCTCCTTCCAGCCAGGCAGACAGAGTCCTACTGGGCAGACTAACCTCCTCCCACCACTCCTAGAAGAGAGGACTTTCTACCTCTCTGCCTTTCACTGTGTTCCACAGAAGGCTGTTCTGCCCCCAAGTGACTCCTGACCACTTTGGGGGGCTGAGAAACTGTGTGAGGCCCTTTTCATGTCTCTGCACTGGGAAGCACTCCTTGGTGGGTTCCCAGAGGAGCAGAGAGCTCTCGAAAGCCAGCCAGCTGGAATAAGAAGATTTTAAGTAGAATGGGGCATGGAAGCATTAAACGTGATTTCTCTTTCTTTGGGGAGGTAGATGCCACTTCAGAGTACTAGAGTAGAAAACTCTGCTTTAAGATCCTGAAGTTGCAATCCTTCTTCCTGAGGTGAGACTGACTCAGACATGTCTAGAGTCAAAGATGAACATCCCCCCCACAGGAGATGGAAAGATGTATAAAACAAAATACATCAACGCAAAAGGAAAACCCGTTTTCCTCAGGGATTTAATATAGATTGTTTAAATGATGGTCAAAAGGGAATACCAGGATCCCAGGACTTGACAGAGTCTCAAGAGCCAAACATCTACAAGAGCCAGAGACAACCATATCTCTTTGAAATACACTGGGCAAGAAGGTTTGATAAACCAGGTTAGGCAGCTGTGGGCTGTGCCTTTGAGACAACGCTAGTGCCTTTGTGTTGGGTGG
This sequence comes from Enhydra lutris kenyoni, assembly GCF_002288905.1. NCBI lineage: Eukaryota > Metazoa > Chordata > Mammalia > Carnivora > Mustelidae > Enhydra > Enhydra lutris. The sequence goes on along the minus strand of NW_019154100.1, from coordinate 33,397,039 downwards.
ATGGGTTGAGCCAAATCTCTTATTTTAGGAAACCTTGCCTGTTTCCCTCTACCATTCTGAGAAAGAAGGGAAAACAGATGAAAACATTGGCAAACATATTAGTTTTGTAGAGAGACTGTGACAGATGACCACAAACTGGGTGGCTTAAAACAACACGAATTTATCTTCTCATAGATTTGGATGTCAGAGTCCAAAATCAAGGTGTCAGCAGGGTCATGCTCCCTCTGAAAAATATAGAAGAGCATCCTCCTTTCTTCTTCCAGCTTCTGGCTTAGAGCAGTGTGCGTGTATTTGTTCAAACCTCATGGTCTTTGTGCGTTTTCCTCTTGTCTTTCCTCTTGTTAGAATGAGGATACTGGTCACGGGGTTTGGGGCCCATCTTAATCCAGGATGATTTAATCTGGAGATCCTTAGCTTGATTATATCTGCAAAGACCCTTTTATCCCCAGCAAAGTCACATTCACAGGATATGGTGGACATTTCTTTGGGAGGATCATCACTGAACCCACTAACTACAGCAACCTTTGAGGAAATGTCCCCTAAGACAACACCGAAGCTAGAAACTGAGGCCTTCTTTGTAAGATGGTGCAACTCACAAATAGACTCTGGGTGCTGCCGCTGGTCTAGGTGGTCTCTGGCCCCCTTCCTCACCTGTGTCAGGTGATCGAGTTCACCAAACCCCTTCTTATCTTCGAATCTTTGCACTTTTTGCAAGGAAGGTGTTCAACTACATCACATCTAATGATTACCTCTTCTCAGACAGACCTTCGCTGTTCATCCTGTGATTTTTTAAAAAAGATTTTATTTATTTATTTGACAGAGAGAGAGAGAACAAGTGAGCACGCATAACCAGGGGGAGTGGCAGGCAGAGGGAGAGGGAGAAGCAGACTTCCTGCAGAGCAGAGATCCCGACGTGGGACTTGATCCTATGACCCTGGGATCATGACCTGAGCCAAAGGCAGACGCTTAACTGACTGAGCCACCCAGGTGCCCCCACCCTGCTATTTATTTATTTATTTATTTATTTATTTATTTATTTATTTATATTACAACTGCTGCTTGTTTCCTTTAGAGCACTGACCACAGTTTTCAATTATTTACTTGACTCTTTTCTCTCTTTTCCACTAAATTGAAGGGACAAGAAGGCAAGAAACAGGTCTACCCTGTTTACTTTATATAGCCAACACCAGACACAGTGTCAGGTGCTCAAAAAGTAACAGTTGATAGATAAGAATGGAATGCATTCAACGAATGAGCACATGACCTCATTCCCCTCCTTGTCTGCTCTCTTTCCATCCTTTCTTGGACTTGATCTTCCCAAGTGGTTATCCAAAACTTGATTCTTATTCTTACCTAATCCCTGTTAGGATGGTAACTAACAGAGGTCCTAATGCGTCTGCTCTTCTGGCTTACACCTACATCCCTCTGAATTCTGCTGGAGTTGAGAACAACTAAGCACTTGTTTGGTCACACCACATTTCTTGGCTGTAGTGTTTTGTGGTCATGACAATTTTCTCCAAGGAAGGGCATGAGGAATAAGGGGGAGAAGAGGTCATTGCTACAAGGGCAACCGCCAAGACTTTGAAGTACAGAGGTAAAGATCGGTGAGCCTCTAGCCAGCTCCCGTGAGCACATTGGCTTCTGAATTTTTCCTGCTAGGATGACAGCACCCCATGTAGGCTTAGGCTATAATACATTTCCTCACGTTTGCAAAGATTCCTTTATCAAAGCTTTCTTCTTCATTGTCTTTATAGAAATGATACATTCTCATTGCAAAAATTCAATCATTCTGAAAATGTATAAGGATGAAAACTAACAAAAAAACCCCACAAAGTCACCCAAATTCTACCACTGAGTTCGTATAATGAACGTCAGATGGGCATCATTCCAGGCAGCTCTCTGTGCGTATATACATGAGGAAGGATCTATGGTTAGGTAAATAGTCTGAGCAATAGTTTTCATAACCACAGGATGATACTTTACATAATACAATATTTTTAGTAAGAAGGTATTAAATTTAAGTTTTACACGAATTAAGGAAAAAAGCTGATTTGAAATTGAAACATTTGCTGAATTTCAGTTATTTTTTTTTAACAAAATAAAGAGTAGATGCTAGAATATTTTTCTAAAAGTGAGGGAAATTATTTAGAGAGACATTAGGGGCACCTGAGTGGTTCAGTAGGTTAAGTCTCAGACTCTGGATTTTGGCTAAGGTCATGATCTAAGGGTCATGAGATCGAGTCCCATGTCTGGCTCTGTGCTGACTTGGAACCTGCTTGAGATTTTCTCTCTTTCTTTCTTTCTCCCTCTGCCCCTCCCCCTCACTTGTGTTCTCTTGCTCCTTAAAAAAAATAAAATAAAGTGACAATAAAAACTATTATAGTTATTTACTGTTCAGTCTATATTTAAATGAAACCATGCTTTCTATCAGAATGTTTCCATTCTACCTGAATGTTTCCATTCAGTGTATTTATTTGGACCTGTAAGGGTCTTACAAGATTGTTTGCTTTAATTTTTTTCGTACACAATTAACATTTATCACCCCTTAAGTTCTAAATTACACATACCAAGAAGCCACCTCTTTCCCAAACAACTCCCTATTGAAATCCTTCCTCCTCACCCCCCAATCTGTGTCAATTGCTCTTTACACATCCCTGAAACTGTTACTTTGGAAGCTTTCTTTTATTACATTTCAATTTCGGATTCACTGTTTTTAAAGATACCATGTCTTTCTCTTACTTATTTTCTTATTTTGCTAGAGCATATTTTCAACCAACTCCCCAGTAATACATGAGGAAGAAAAGCATTTTTGAGTCACTTCATATATGAAAGAACTTTTTTTTTTTGGTTGGTTTGTTTGAATGATAGTTTGGCTGGGGTTGGAATCCATTGTTCTGCATTGGGCTATTTTATCTAAAGACACTACCTAGAGACACATTTCCTCTTGGGATATTCTTTTGCATTATTATTTGGAAATTAACTCACTGGTTGTTCTTTATTTCTACTGAGGTCTATTTACATACAGTTTGGTGAACTTTATATACACTCACACAACAGTACACAAAATAAGATATAGAATATGCATGTCTGTCACCCCCAAAGTTCTGGGGCCAACCCCTGCCCACACTTGCTAGAAGCAGCCACTTTTTGATTTCTAATACCATGGAATAATTTTGCTTATTATAGTACCTTATTTAAATGAAACCACACAGGATGTACTCCTATACCTAGCTCCTTTTGCAAAGCATATTTTTGAGATTTATTCACAATTATTGCATATTTCGGTAGTATATTTCCATTTATTGTTGAGTGATATTTCTTTTTCTTAAGATTTTATTTATTTATTTACTTAGAGAGGTGAGTGGTGGAGAGTAGGAGGGAAAGGGAGAGAGCATTCTAAGCAGACTCTGCACCCGGCACAGAGCCTGACAGAGTTCTCAATCTCTTGACCCTGAGATCATGACTTGAGCCGAAATCAAGTCTAAGACTTAACCGATTGAGCTACCCAGGGACCCCTGTGGAGTAATATGTCATTGTATGAATGTATCTCCATTTGTTTATTCCATTTTCTACAGATTAGCTTTTGGGTTGCTTCCAATTCTGGAATATTGTGAATTAAAATGATATTCCATTATTTTATTATTCAGCCATAATAAGAAGCAGAAAATCTTGCCATTTACAACAGTATAGGTGGGCCTTGAGGGCATTATGATGGGTGAAATAAGTCAGACAGAAAAAGACAAGTACTTAACCAACTGAGCCACCCAGGCATCCCAGAAAAAGACAAGTACTATGTGATCACATTTATATGTAGAATCTAAAAAAAAGAAAAGAGAGAGAAAGAGGAGAGGGAGGGACGGAGGGAGGAAGGAAGGAAGAGGAAGAAAGAAAGAAAGAAAGACCTGACCTCATACATAGAGCAGATTGGTGGTTGCCAGAGAAGAGAGTGGGAGCGGGTTGGGTAAAACGGATGAAGATAGTCAAAAGGCACAAACTTCCAGGTACAAAACAAGTCATGAAGCTATAATGTGCAGCAAGGTGCCCATGGTTGATAATAGTGTACTGCCTATTTGAAAGTTGCTAAAAGAATAGATCTTAAAAGTTCTCATCACAAGAAAAATAGTTGTGTATTGATGGATGTTAAGTCGACTCATTGAGGTGATCACTTCACGACACATACAAATATCAAATCAGTATGTTGTACACCTGAAATGAATATAAGGGTGTATATCAATTACATCTCAATTTTAAAAAAGAAAAGCAAAGAAAAATTTCAAAATTTCTCAAATATACCAACTATGCATATGTTCATGTTTAGAAAATAAACTTCAAAATTCATAAAACAAGAGAAACAACAAAAACCGTGCTAGGAATATTCTTATAAAAACATTTTTGGTACACAGTTGTTTTTATCTCTGTTAAGCAATTCCTAGGAGTGAAATGCCCAGTCATAGAGTAGATGTAAAGATAACTTTATTAGAAACTTCCAAACACTTTTGTAATATTACTGTCATTTTACACTCCCACCAGCAATGTGGTAGATCTCTAGTATTTGCATGTCTTTGCTAACCTTGGACAGTCAGTGTTTTTAGTGTAGTCACCGTAGTGGGTATATAGTCAGACCTACTGTGGTTTAATGTGCATTTCTGCAGTGATGAAATTGAGCATATTTTTTATGAGCTTAGCATTGGTCATTTAGATATCTTCTTTTGTGACATATCTGTTTAAAATTTTGCCTATTTAAAAAAGCTTTTTAAACTTTTTTTTTCTTTTGGCTGGTATGAGATTTTTAAGCTAAATATATTCTAGTTACAAATCCTTTCTCAAATATATGTATTTGGAATATTTTTTCCCTGGGTTTCATTGCCTTCTTGATTACTAATAATGTTTTTTTTTAAAGCAAATTTATTGAGGTATAATTATCATCAATAAACTGTACATATTTAAAGTGAGCATATTAATAAGTTTTAACAATTCATGCACACCCAAAAAACACCACTACGATGTAGGTAATATACCTGTTACACCACAAGTTTCTTTGTGCCCTCTTGGAATGCATTCCTTCAGGCAACTCTATTCCTCAGGAAACCTTTGATCTATTTCTGTGATTATAGATTAGTTTTCATTTCTTACAACCTTATATAAATAGAATCGTAAGGCATGAAAATTTTTGTCTGTTTAGTTCATTCAAGTTAATTATTTTAATTAGATGACGAGGCATTTGGCTACCTTAAGAGAGTCATAGTTACTCCCGCCGTTTACCCGCGCTTCATTGAATTTCTTCACTTTGACATTCAGAGCACTGGGCAGAAATCACATCGCGTCAACACCCGCCGCGGGCCTTCGCGATGCTTTGTTTTAATTAAACAGTCGGGTTCCCCTGGTCCGCACCAGTTCTAAGTGGGCTGCTAGGCGCCGTCCGAGGCTAGGCGCCGCGCGGAACCGCGGAAGTTAATTATTTTAAGATTCATTGATGTTATTGTACGTGTCAATAATTCATACTGTTTTACTGCTAAGTAGTATTCTATTATATAGATACACTCCATTTTGTTTACTGTTCACTTTTCATGGACATTTGGGTTGTTTACAGTTTGGGCTATTACAAATAAGACTATTGTGTACACTCATAAAATTCTTTGCATGAGTATATACTTTCTTTTCGTTTAGGAAAACACCTAGGAGTGGAATGGGAAGTCCAGCTACTTCATACATTCTTGTCAAGACTTGATACAGTAAGTCTTTTTAATTTCAGTCATTCTAATAAGTATTTAGTAGTATATAATTATGGTTTTAATTTGCATTTCCCTAATGACACTGAGCATCTTTTCTTTCCTTCCTGATTTCTTTCCTCCCTCCTTCTTTCTCTCTCTTTTTCTTTCTTTTTTTGTATATCGTTCTTCAATTGTCCCAGGACAATTTGTTGAAGAAGCGAATTGCTTTGGCACCTTTGTCAGAACTTTTCTGGACACCCATCTTCTCTCTTGCTTGATTTATCTACCGTGACTCTATACCAAATTGTCTTGATTGCTCTAGCATTATAAAGTCTTGATGTTAGATAATGTATGTTCTCCAACTTTGTTCTTTTAAAGGTTGTAGAGATGTTCCATGTCCTTCCTTTGCATTTCCAAGTGAATTTCATATTCAGCTAGTGAATCTCTACAAAATTCCTATTGGGATTTTGAGTGGGATTGCAGTAAATACATAAATTTGGAGAAATGACATCTTAAAAATATTGGGCATTCTGATCTGTGAACATGGCATCTCTCTCCTTCTGTTAAGATCTTCTTTAATTTCTCCAAGCAATATTTCGTAGTTTTTCTGCAAAACTGTCTTTCACAATTTTTGTCATATATGTCTGTAAGAAATTTATGTGTTGATGTTGTTTTTAAATGGTATTATTTTAATTCAACTTTTGATAATTCATTGGTAGGATTTAGGAATACAATTGATTTCTGACATAGTTCTTATATTCTGCAACTTGCTGAAATTTCTTATTGATTCTAGTAGCTTTTATTATAGTTTCCATAGAATTTTCTTTGTAGAGCAATGTCTTCTACAAATAAGACAGTTTTACTTCTTTCTTTCCAATCTGGATGACTTTTACATCATTTTCTTGCACTTTTAAATCACGAAAGCCTCCAAAGCAATATTAAATAGAAGTTCCGATAATGGAATGCTTTTTTGTTTGTTTGTTAATACTCTTTGGAGGAAAATACTTAGTTTTTCACCATAAAGTGTGATATTAGTTGAGGTTTTTCATAGATGCTCTTAATAAAGTTGAAGAAATTCCCTTCCATTTCCACTTTGCTGAGAGTTTTAAGCAGGAATGGATGTTGAATTTTGTATAATGCTTTTTCCGTATCTATCAAGTTGATAATATTTTTTCTTTTTTTATTCTTTTAACATAATGCATTACATTAATGGATTTTCAAATGTTAAACCAATCTTGTATTCCTGGAACAAAACTGACTAGATTATGATCTATTATCATATTTATATATTCTTAGATTCAGTTTGCTAATTTTTAAATGACTTTCTTGCATCTATGCTTATGATTGATGTTAACCCGTAATTTTCTTTTTTTGTGTTTGGTTTTGGTAATAGACTAAGGCTAGACTTACAGAATGAGGCATCTTCTATTTTTTGGAAGAGTTTGTATTTTCTCTTTGTTACATGCTTGTAGGAATTCATTGGGGGAAGGCTCTGGCACCTAGAGATTTTGTGGGAAAGTTTCAGTACAATCCTGTATAAGACTGCTAAAAATAGACCTATTCCCTTCTTTCCAATCTTATGGGGAAAATGTTCAGTCTTTCTACATAAAGCATGGTATTTGCTGGAGTCTTTTGTTTTTCATAGATTCTTTTTATTATAATTGAGAATGTTTTATTTATTTTCTTTCTCTCTCTCTCTCTCTCTCTCTCTCTCTCTCTTTCTTTCTTTCTTAGAAAGGAGTTTCGGAGGGGTAGAAGGAGAAGAAGAGATTGAATCTTAAGCAGGTTCCATACCCAGTGTAAAGCCCAGTGCAGGGCTTGATCTCACAACCCAGAGATCACAAACTCAGCTGAAATCAAGAGTCAGACACTTAAATGTCTGAGCCATCCAGGTCCCCTGAGAAAGTGCTATTCTCTAAGTAGTTTGCTGAAGTCTTTATCATGAAGGATGTCAGGTTTTATCAAGTGCTTTTTCTATAGGTTTTAAGATATCATGATTTTTTTCCTTTATTCTGTTCTTTATAGAAATTGTATTAATTGATTTTTAAAATATTGAACTAACTTAACTTTCCTGAGATAGATCCCAATTCCTCATGATGTATTATATTCTTCATATACTTCTATGTTAGATTTCCTAGTTAGGTTTAGAAATTTTGTATCCCTGTTCCTTGAGGATATTGATCCTCAATCCTTCTTGTTGTAATTTTATTCCTCTGTTTCAGTGTCAGATTCATGTTAGCCCCTTCAAGTAAATTGAGAAATATTCCTTACTCCAATATTTTCTGAAAGAGTTTGTTTTAGGTAATTGGGTAGGGAACTAACTGCCAGAATTTTAGTGTCTTTATTCTGTAGCTGCTCAATTTCCTGAGGCAAAAACATGATTTCGTTCTTTTAAGATCAAACACATAAATGACTAGTTTACATGAATTTTTCTATACAGCCTGACAGGAGTATTGACAATTACATGCACAGAAAGTGAATATCCCCATTTGCACATCCCACACTCCTGCTTTTACCTGGCATTTCCCAGTCCTGTGCTTCTTTGTACTTCTAGAGGCAGAATAATATCTCTGTGGGTTTATCTTGTGTCTACAAATGTGGGTTTATAGACTCTACACCATCAGTTGTGACTCTTTTATTCTTTCTTTACTTTTTAAAAAAAAAATTTTATTTATTTATTTGACAGAGATCACATATAGGCAGAGAGGCAGGCAGAGACAGAGAGAGTGGGAAGCAGGCTCCCCGCTGAGCAGAAAGCCCGATGCGGGGCTCGATCCCAGGACCCTGAGATCATGACCTGAGCTGAAGGCAGAGGCTTAACCCACTGAGCCACCCAGGCATCCCATTCAGTTTCTTTCTACCAAAAATTTATTGGTGTTTCTTTCCTCAGATGATTCCTAACTCTAGTCTCTTATTCAACATCAACTCATACTTTTAAATTTCTTTGCTTTTATTTAAATGTTGTCTTTGAGGCATGAGGAAAATTGTATTTTCCTACAGTGGCTGCAACAGTATCTCCCAGCTCACGTGCTCTTCTGCAGATCTTGCCATTCCCCTCCTCAAGAGTTGGTATGTAATTCCCTTCCCTTTGAATATGACCTGTCCTTAGTCACTTATTCCTAACTCAAAGAATTTAGCATAACAGATAGAGTGTAAGTTATAAGGCTAGTTCACAAGAAGCAAGGCTGCTTTTGCTTTGGTTTCTTGGAGACCTCGTTCTCTAGATGCTCCCTCTCAAGACTCTCCCCCTTTGAATCTGTCCATCTGCACTGAGAAACCCAAGCCTCACGGAGAGGTCATGTATAGATGTTCTGCTCATTAGTCCCAGCTAGCCTAGCCTTCTGGTCATCCCAGCCTCAATAGCAGACACATTCATGAGGAAGCCCTCAGATACCAGCCATTCAGCTATTTCATTATTAAGCAGCCATTCAAGACTTCCTGGATTGCCCCCAAATATTGGGCATCAGAAAAAAGTCACTTGTGCTGCTTCATATCTGAATTTCTGACTCACAGAGTCCATGAACATAATAAAATTGTTGCCATTCAATGCTGTAATTTTTGGGGTGGTTTGTAACACAGTGATTGAACATCAGAATGAAGGGAGAAAGGCTATCTGTACTTACTTTATCCTTTTGATCCAGGAGACTCACCAGAGCCTTTCCAATCATGACAGTTGCCCCAAAGCAAGATATTTTGGAAGTGGGACACAGCCAACTTCCATGAAATGGGAACTAGATTGGGAGTCTTTGGTTTTAGCTCTGATTCTAACTTGCTTGTTGAACCTGAGCAAGTCAGTTCCTCAATTTGACTCAAAGTCCATCTAAAAGTTTAGATCACTGGGTCATGTGTTGTACATCTTTTGTTGGCCTTTCTAGGTATGCCTTCAGCCTCTGCACTCTGCTCCTTTTCCTAGAAGGTTGACTCGTATAGGTCTCTTCATTTTCTGATTCCCAGTTGGGTTTGGCCTATGGGGAGCCCTGGCAGGAGATTGGAGAAAGGGAAGAGAGTGAAGTTATATGTTTATTTTCTTAAACCCCTCCCTATACTACTTATTAAGTTAGCCATGTCCATCAGTTGAGTTCAAACTGGTACTTGAACTCTAACCAAGTTCGTAGTCCCCATATAAGCCATCTTTAACATTCAAGTCCCCTTATTTCTTCAGGCTTAGGGAGTAGTAAATGCATCTCACTAAGTCCTAGGTACTGCATCATCCTTCATCATTTCCCTGCATATTTCCCATGCCTTTGCAATTAGTGCCTTTTAAAAACTCTGCTGGAATTATCCTATTTTAGACATGCCATCTGTTTCTCTCAATGAACTTAACTGATATATTTCAAATGATCTTTGGTATTCCTACTATATATAACATTTTATAATTCTACGAAGAGTCTTTTACCAGGCTTGGTTCTTTAACATCGCTGAACCATTTTAACAAGAACTGCAATACTCCTGAACAGATATATAGAATACCTTTTCTATAAGCTAATGCCTACATGGCCTGAAAATGCAATAGTCATTCATTTTCTTCATTTACATGTTTTTTTTTTTTTAAGGACCTAGAATTGACTTTTTCTATGTTGCTCCAACTGAAGTTTAGTTTTTTGACAAAGAGAAGATTCACATAATAGGCAAAGGTAAAATTGATCATCTTAGTGTCTGTCGTTGTCAAAGATAATACCCTGTAAGTGTGGTTGAAAGAGTGTGTTAACTGTCTGTCCTTTTACTGATATCCATACACAAAATGAAGCTTTGGTTGCTTTGAAATTGCAAGTACTATTTGCAGTATAATTTCAGTTCATGATTCTGAACATGCATTCCTCTTAAAACCTTTGTTAAGGGGGTGCCTGGGTGGCTCAGTGGGTTAAATCCTCTGCCTTCAGCTCAGGTCATGGTCCCAGGGTCCTGGGACCCAGTCCCGCATCAGGCTCCCTGCTCAGCAGGGAGCCTGCTTCCTCCTCTCTCTCTCTCTGCCTGCCTCTTTGCCTACTTGTGATCTCTGTCTGTCAAATAAATAAATAAAATCTTTAAAAAAAATCTTTGTTAAGAAAGAGAGGCCATTTATACAAACATATTAAAATCAAGTGTAAATTCCCAGAATGTTCAATTTTAGGGTTCTCCTTGTGTTGGGATTATATTTAATTGATAATTATTTGAAATAAGTTAATCATATGTGAAAGCATAGAAATCTTTTTTGGTAGATACATAGTTGGATGGTAAAACTTGATTAAAAATAAGGAGTATTTTATTTAAAATAAATATATATATATAATATAAAAATAAGGAATATAATCAATATCAAAGTCATGTTCTCTATCCTTGAGGCATCTGATCATCTGTCCCTGTGTTAAGGTACTGCTTGTTCTCACTGAGATCAAGTTCTCAAGAGAGCAGTTGCTTTCATCTAATGGTTTATATAGCACAGAAATTTCTCTTTGTCTCAAAATATAAATTAATAAAATAATAATTAGAATTCAGGGCTCCTGGGTGGCTCAGTTGGTTAAGCCTCGGCCTTCAGCTCAGGTCATGACCCCTGGGGCCCTAAAATCGAGTCCTACATTGGGCTCCCTGCACAGTGAGGAGTCTTTTCCTCCCTCTCCCTCTGATCCTCCCCCTCCTCATGCTTGCTCCCTTTCTCTCTCTCACTTTCTCTCAAATAAATAAATAAAATCTTTTTAAAAATAATTAGAATTTAAATTCTTAAAGACATTTTCCGGGCTGTGAAAAATCAAATAGGAACTATTAAGCAAGATTATTAAAAATTATAATCATAAGGCTTCATTTAGTATATATTTACATCAAAGATCTTACCCTATAAGCAGAGAGTGAGTCCTATTAATTATGTTGTAGGCCACAAAGAAAACCTTGGTAGCTGCTTCAAAGTCAAAAGCATAAAGTTATCATTTGACCACAATACAATTAAGCCAATATTTTAACCATATGGAAAATTTAAAGCTGTTCTCTTAAGCAAGCAATGATACAATATAACAAAATATCATCAAAAAAATTCATATGTTTTAATGATGATAAAAATTATAATTGGAAATAAAAACAGATTAAGTCTTAACTCAAAAAGCTAACAATCAAATTTAAGGAAAGAAAAATAAATAATACATGATATGGTAGATATTAATAAATTGGAAAGTAGAATCAAAGAATAGTATAGTAGTAGAAACAAATAGTATATACAAATAGTATAATAGTAGAAACAAAGAATGGTAAATATATATTGCAACTATATTATTGAAAATAATACTATGAAAATGAACTTTAAGGAAGTTTATTAATTATTAAGCTAAAAGAAGATAAAGCAGTAATATACCATGATGGAGATTTAAAAAAGAAATAAATATATTGTCATGCACAGGGCTTTAAAAAGTTAATAGGAGCTGATTACAGAGAAATCTATGAAGCAAATTTGAAAATTTGAATTAAAGTAATAATGTTTTGAAAACAAAAATTACTAAAGCTTATTTAGAAGTAGAAACCAGTAGGGACTGGAAATTACGGAAGGAATTACAAGTGTTGTCAATTCCAACCCTGAAATGTTCAGGTATCCATCCATACACAGTGTATGCAGAAGCACATACACAGATACGCACCCAGAAAGCTGGTAGTTATGCACAGAGATATTTCTGACAACATGATGGGAAGTTAACTTTCAGTTTTGTACTCTGTGAATATTTTTCATATCCATGTATTGCTATAAAAAATGAACTTGCAAAATAGGAATTTCTCAAATTGGGGTCCTTTGGATCCTGGGAAATACTTAGATGCATTTTTTGTGGACTGGTTTGTCCTTTATGATATTGATTTTAATCAAATGATTTTAATTTTTAAATTTTTTATTTTGTACAATTTTTGTATAGTTTAAAAATTTTAAATGTGCATAAAAGTAAATAATGAAAAAGTATTTCCTCTACACATTTCTCTTCACTTTCACATCAATTTCTAATGGTTCAGATGGTCATTTCAGAATTTTAGTATGCTTATACAAATTATTACAAATAGAAATTCTCTCTCTTTCTTTGCTTTTCTTTGCACATATTATATACACTGTATATCACCTGGCTTTCTTCACCACATTTCTCATGGAGAATTTCTATATAGTGCATAAAAAGAGTCCTTAAGTTCTTTAAATAAAACTGAATAGTATGCTGAAGTATGAAGATACAGTAATTTGAAGAGTAGTGTCCAATATAGGAACACATCTGATCATGTAAATCTGGACTTGGCATACATACTTTTAGATCTAGGTAAACATATCCACTTTGTACCCTCCACTTTTTTTCCCCCCATGGAACAGTCAAATTGGTATCCTTAGGGACCTGACAACTCTATCTTTACCTCAGACCCTCTTCTTTAGAGAATGGGAACATACCCACAACTATGGCTAGGAGAACTGGTAGATACAAAGATTTTCCATAAATAAAGTAAAAAACATGGCAGATTCATATACAAGAAAGAAATGTTGGTTTTTAACCACATGTTGAAATCTGAACCAAAAGGCAGAGTTCATGAGAAAGTCATAAAAATTGACCGTGTATTAGACCACGGATGAAACATCAACTAAGTACTCAAAGTAGAAAGTTACAGACAATATTCTCTGGTCATAATTCAACAAAAATAGAAATTAAATATTGAAATAGAAAAAAAAGTCAAACAAATAATTCTGGAAATCTAAGGTAACACTTAGAAATCAAAATAATGCATCTGAAAATCAAGTACTTTTATTGATAGTTTCCTTTGCTGTGGTTACATTTCTAAGAAAATATAAATTAGTACATTGACTTTATAAGATGTAGAAATAATCTGAAACAGACTAATTGCCACAGAAGAAATTCAAAATGTTATTGAGCTACCTCTAAACAAAAAGCACCAAGTTCAAATGTTTCACTAGGGAGTTCTACCAAACCATAAAGGAACTTATCATTTAAAGCCATATAAAATATTCTAATCCAGAGCATAAAAAAAGAAAGTTTCTAAATTCTAAAGCATGCATAAATACTGTTTTTAAAATCCTATAAAGATAAAAATTACAAGTTAATTACAATTATACATATCCTTTTAAAAATCTGTAAGTAGGGGCGCCTGGGTGGCTCAGTCATTAAACATCTGCCTTCAGCTCAGGTTGTGTACTACATGTACTACAAATTTAGTACTTCAAAGGAATTAATAAAGCAAGACCAAGGAGATACAATTTCAGAAATATAAGAATTAATTAATATTTAAATACCTGTTAATAATCAAAAGGGAAACAAATTTCCTTTTTATGATAGAATAATATTCCAGTGTGGTATGTGCTGTGGTGTGTGTGTATGATGTGTGTGTGTGTGTGTGTGTGTGTGTGTGTGTGTGAGACATCTTCTTTATCCAGTCATCTAACTAATATAACCTTGTATGTTAACTATACTGAAATTAAAATAAAAACAAAAGGGAAAAAAATCACAATATTATCCCTATTAATTTTGAAAATGTTTTTCATATATTTCATCTTTTCTTGAACAATAATTAATAATAATAATAATAATATAAATTATCCATCCATTGCTCAGGACAGTCCTATGCCATAACATTATGAAATGTATCCCTTAACTAACCACTTTTCACCATATCCAATGCTAATACTCTGCCTCTCTATCCTTATTTCCTGGGTCCACTGCTATAACCTCTTTCCTGGTTTTTGCATACCTCTTGCCCCTGGAATCCATTGTTATGTACCAGAGTATATTTTGTGAAATATAAATAAGAAAGTTTTGCTCCCCAATTAAAAAAATTTTTGATGGTTTTTCTTGATGCTCAACGTAAAATTCATGTCCCTGAGTGTGGCCTTTAAGCCCTACATGGTATTATTCTTGCCAGACGTTATCTTGTACTACTTCCCCATAGCTCCCTTGTGCTCCCGGCCATCATGGCTGCCCTGATCTCTCTGGAAGATAGTTCAGGCACATTTCAGCTTCAGAGCTTTTATATCTGTGAGGAATTCTCCCTGAAATATTTTTTATCAGTCAAGTTCTCCTCAGGTGTGGCTATCTCACAGAATTTCCCTGACTACCCCCGTAAAAAGTTTTCTTCTCTTGCCCAGAGTCCACCTTTACATGATTACACCGTTTCCTCATCTTCATAGAACTTCAGTCTATCTGAAATTGTCCAAATTATTTGTTACGTGTCTTTCTCTTCCAAGTAGAAGGGAAGCTCAGTGGAAACAGTGTCATTGTTTTGCTGCACTGAAGTCAGAACAATGGCATTTTACAAATGTCAGGACTGGAGCGTGGGACCATAAAGCTATTGGGGCTGATTTTTCTTGAGGCTTGCTTATGACCCCTTTAGAAAGTGGCTGTCAATGTGGGAGATGAGGCTTGCTGGAGCAAGTAATAGAGAAACATGAGTAACAAAACTGTCAAACAATGATCCTGATTTCTAAAAACACAGTATCTAAAACCCAGTCTCCTAAAAAAACATTAAAAATAAACGCGAATTCTGGAGCTTGATAATTAGTAAATATTTTTTAAAATTTTGAGCAAGTATTGAAAACGTCAACACAAAGAAATTTCCATAGTAACAAAAGGTTTAATGAAGGAAAATGAAAAACAAAGCCTCTTTTTGTAGCTGACAAGTGTTTTGTGCTTGCATATAATGTTTTCCTGTTCATCAAGCCATCCTTTTATTATTTATGCACAAAAATCTACACCATGTTTTCTTTCCCCACCTACACTTTTTAAAATTTTTCTTATTTATTTCTTTTCTTTTTTCCTTTACACTAATTGATGAACAAATTACCATGTCGTGAGAACAGGACTAAAGTGTTAGGGGTCTCCTTCTGAACCATTACTATCAGATCTGATAAATGATGGTGGTTTTCTATGGGAAAACACTTCCATAAATGCAGTGGATTTTTAATGAGCCAGCTACAGGGCGTGTAGAGGAAGAATCTACATACATTGGATGTATATCTGTGTGTGTATGTACGCATATGTGTGTGATGGGCATAAAACAAATTGGCTTTTTCTTTCTTTTTCAAATTTCCCTATTACAACCCATGAAATTCCCCTAGGATGTATTAAATAATGACAAAAATCGCAATGACTACTCTTCATTGATCTAGTCTATCAGGACGTGCACTCTTCTATCACTGCAACAATTCCATGAAGGAGGGAAGAAAGAAGTTAAACGCTGCACTCAAGGTCACATGGCTGGCATTACTGAACCGATAAAGCAAAGAACCCATGTTGACCCCGTGGCCCCAGGGACTGCTCTGAGAGGAAAGGCCTTAGCAAGCTTCCAGTGTTGTAAAAGGCAGAGGCTCTTGGAAATATCTCCTGCTCTTCAAAACGCTTTTTTTGCTCATTTGCTGATACTTGAAATTTGTTTTTAATTGACTTCATTTTTTAGAGCAGTTTTAGGATCACAGCAGAACTGAGTGGAAAATGCAGAGTTCTCTTATTTCCACAGGCTCAGCTTCTCCCACCATCAGTGTACCCTTCAGAGGGGTACATTTGTTGCAACTGATGAACTCACACGGACACACCATAATCATCCAAAGTCCACCATATACAACTGAGTTGTACATTCTATGGGCTTGGGCAAATGTTTAATGGCACAAGTATCCACCATTATAATGTCTTAAGGAGTAGTTTTGCTTCCCGAAGATTCCTGTGTGTTCTACTTCATTCATCCCTCTTTTCCCTTTAAGTTCTGGCAACCACTGATCTTTTTACTGTCTCCACAGTTTTGCTTTTTTCAGAATGTTGTATTGTTGGGAGCGTACTGTATAGAGCCTTTTCAAATAGTCTTCTTGCACATAGTAATATATGCATTTAAAGTTCCACCATTTTCATGGCTTGAGAGCTCATTTCTTTTTAGTGTTGAATAATATTCCATTGTCCTACTAAAGGACATCCTAGTTGCTTCCACGTTTTTGGCAACTATGAATAAAGCTGCTATAAACATCCATGTGCAGGATTTTGCACAGACATGAGTTTTCAAATTAGGAACTATCTTTTGCTCTTCAAAATACTTTTCCCACTCATTTTGTCGGTGCTCAGAATTTTTTCTAAGGAGATGTAGGAGTTTCAGTTTTGTAATAATTAATGAGACTTAGAGTGCAAAGGCTTCTGGCAGAGGTGATCTCTGGATTCATACTAGTGTAGACATGACTATATCAGAAGCTTTCCTGACAGTAGGTGTTGGGCGCAGCTGTGTATCTAAAATAAGATTATGAAAGAAGTTTTTGGAAATTGCAAGAATGTAAAAAATATGAAGAATGTGCATCATCTTGAATTACACACTGACTCCTGTATGTTATTTGATTTGGTGCTATGGCCAGTTGTGTTTTTATCCCTCCCTCAGCCAAACCTCCTTGGGACTCTGTCTCTAGATATCTTCCTTAGCGAACTCTGTGACCCTTCCATTTTCTTTCTTTCTTCCTTTCTTCCTTTCTTCCTTTCTTCCTTCCTTTCTTTCTTTCTTTCCAAACCCTGTGATTCTTAAACTTCACTTCCGGCTCCCACACTCTGCCTGAACAAATGATGCATCGGAGTTCTGGCTTGTGTTGATGCAAAGATAGAGAATGCTCACGTCCACCTTGCCTCATCTCGGGAAACACGAGCTCTTCTTTATATGTAAAAGAAGACATGTCAAGATGACTTGAGACACTTTTATTTTAAAAAGGTTAGTGTGATTTATGTATTTGAAAAGATACTGCGGTACCCTTGCTGTTGGGTGTGGCTGTCACCCAACAGTCCTTGCGCACCGCTATTTTCCAGTTGGGCATCTAGTCTTTTGTTTTTTGGGTTTTTGTAGCAGGGATTTTTTATTATTATTATTTTTTAAAAGATTTACTTATTTTAATGAGAGAGACAGAGAAATCACACACATAGGTGCGGGGGCAGGGGCAGAGAGAGAGAGTGTGTCCCGAAGCAGACTCCCCACTGGGTGCAGAGTCCCACCAGACAGGGGCAGGGTTGGGGGGGGGCGCGCAACTTAATCCCAGGACCCTGAGATCATGACCTGAGATGAAATCAAGAGTCGGCTACTTAACTGACTGAGCCACGCAGGCACCCCGGGAACATTTCTTTTTAACAGTGAATTTGATATTACACAGTTCTAGAGTGGGGCCCTAGTCACTGGACCCCAGCAGGAAGTAAGGGAGCAGGTCTGGGAAAGACCAACACATTCCAGGACTCACTTCACACTGGTACTGACACCAGGAATGACCTTGTACCTCCCTGAAGCTCAGCCCACTCACTAGTTCAGTCACAATGTTGCTTTTAATCATTCAGTTTTGGCCACTGAAGGTAAGATTCACCATGATGACAGGATTTAAGGCTTGACATTTTCTTCTTTACCTCTTTTGTCATGTCCCACAGGTGTTGCTTTCTAACATCGTTTATGTGTATATTAGCTAACGTGTAATTAGCATTTTGGTATTTTTCTTTCAATAGACAATCAAGTTCTTTAATTTAAAAATATTTTTAAAGAAAGGAAATAAATTTAAAATAGCCCATTTTCCCTACTGTGATTAGGAATAGTATCCAGTGCTGTGTACCACATAAGCTGCAAACTGTAGGCTCTGTCTACAGTTTATTTGTTCCCTTGTCCTCCTAGTAGTTTTAATTAGGATTATCTGGGATTTAATTAGGATCATCCCGATTATCATCATTAATAATCATGTTAATTATATTTACTATTTTTCAAAAAATTTGTTTTTTCACTCTTACCAAATTGCAAAGCCATATTAAAGCTGTTAGAAAAAGAACATGCTTACCTTTGGATCTTAGTCCAGATTGTGGTGGTAGAAACAGGAAAAGTTTGTTAACTTAGGTTTCTTATTTGTTTGTTTATTTGTTTTGTCTGATTGTTTTAAAGCAACATGTTATTCTTTATCTTAAAAAAAATATTTGAGCACTTGGGTGGCTCAGTCATTAAGCGATTGCCTTCAGCTCAGGTCATGATCCCAGGGTCCTGAGATGGAGCCCTGCATCCGGCTCCCTGCTTAGCGGAAAGCCTGCTTCTCCCTCTCCCTCTGCCTGTTGCTCCCCCTGTGTTGTGCTCTCTTCCTCTCTGTCAAATAAATAAATAAAAATCTTTAAAAAAAATATTTGTTTTTAAAGAAAGGAAATAAATTAAACCATGGTTCTTATTTGTAAATTATAGCTTGGCTGAGTATAGAATTCTTACATCTCAAAAGGTATGCAAACCTCTCCCTCAAGATCTCAGAGGAAAGTTCCATTTTCACTTAGTGTTCAGAGCAGTAAAGAAAAAACTTGGCTTTATCCTGAGATTTTTCCCCCCCTATAGATTTTTTTTTTCTTTGAAAGGCAAGACTTTGGTTCTTTTTGTTATTAATAGCATCAGATAGTTAATGATCCATTTCCTGGCTTCAAATTTTGAATCAAAAGATTCAAATTTTTCTTCAACTTAGGCAACTTTTATTCAATTATTTCTTTGATTTTGCTTTTCTTTGTGCTCCATTTCACCCTCTGGTGTTATATCTATCGTGAGTGTTGGATCTCCTAGATCATTCCTCCCAGTCTCTTGTCATTCTTCTCATCATTATATTCTTATATTTATCCGTTTCCTCTGAATTCTGGGACCATGCTTTTAGCTCAGTTTTTCTCAGTTTCTCAGTTTCCCTCATGATTCAGCTTGCCGGTGACTGCCTCCAAAGTGTTTTCAAAAATGTGGCAATTGGGTTTATTATCTGAAACAATATTATCCTGACATTGAATATTCTTTTCCTAACATCTTCCTGCAATGTCATCTGAAATATCTTTGAAAATTTAATTATGAGTATTTATATTTATTCTAATTCCGTACCTCTATTTCCTTTCTCTTGAAACTGCTAAATCTTTTCATCTGGTGATTTTTATTTGTTTATTCTTATATACAAGAGCAGAAAGGAAACGTCACAGTCATGCTTTTCTGTGTTATGTACAACCTAAAGATAGACCCCTTCTCCCACACCTCTTCTCTGTTCTCAGGAAGGCATGCAGACCAGATATAACTTCAGAGTGAGATCCATGGTCTCAACCCTGGTACACTTCTTAAATCAAGATCAGATTCTTTCTCTCTTGCAGCCCACTCTTGCCTCCCATATCTCTTCTAGCTCAGAATACTGCTACCCTTGTGTATGGTAATGGTAATATGGAAGGTCTTGCCATTCCCATTTCCCCATCTGCCTGCTCTCCAGAGTTTCCAAAATGTGAATAGTACCCTTTCTGGGATCCAGAGATGTCTATTCTATTTTCTTGGTCACTTTGATGCACATGAGTTAGAGAGAAAAGCACAATCCATACGGGTGATCAAATTGTCATCATAAAGGGACATCCCCAAGGCTCCTTGTCCCTATAATCAATTACATGTCTCACCAAATTTTAAGCTCTCTATAACCAAATAACATGCATGGGCTATTTTTCTGATGTTCTACATTGGGATTATTTGAACTGCTCTGAATAAGCCTCTGAGTTGATGTTTTATCACTCTCCTGGCCGCATCAAGTTTTATTTTTGTGCTTGCCCGTATATATTTGTCCATCAGCTTCTGGTCCCAATTTAATGACAGCCATAATAAGAACTATATTTTCTTGCTGACTTCCAAGCTGCTTGGAAAAGGTGCCAATCAGCTTTCTGCATGGACCCTTGTTTTATAATTAGTCCAGGGTGAGGGTCCATCATCGATGTCCCTGCTCACTGCCTGCCTCCTCTCTAATGCTGTCATTATTCCCCGGTAGACCATCCTGGGCACACTGTTAAGTCCCATTCAACATTCTTCTCTCCTGTTGAATCATCCTGTTAAATGTATTTAGCAGTCTCATCCTTAAACAGGAGCTACAGCTCACTTCCCCCATCCTACCTTACCAAAGTCTTTCAAGCAAAATCATTTCACTTTCTATTTTCTCCTCTCCCTCAGGGAACTTATGAGTCAGAAAAACCTCAGCTTAGAGAAAGAGGTTGGATGGGGAGGTGCCTTTCATCCTCTAGACAGAATGAGCTGTAGAGAAAGGGAAAGAGAAGGGACAATGTAGGGAGGAATAAAGCTGATGGGTTTCCTGCTTTTTGAGAGCTGGATTTTTATAGTTTGGCATCATTATTTGATTAGACATTTGGAGATTTTCCAGTGATCAGACTTCTTATAATCAAATAAAAAACAAAAGAACATTCCAGAGCCGAATTAAAATGCTATTTTGAACCAAAAAAAAAAAAGTATGTTTGGCTCTCTGTGTTGCAGCGCCCTGGTGCAAACTGGCAGACTCGTTGAGCTTGTACACAAGGAGAGTTGGAAGGAAGCAAGGAAACTGACCTTTGCTGAGGGCCTTCTTCATGCCACTCCTATGACATGCCTTCTCTCTTAATCATCCTTGACCCTGTATAGCAGGGGTTTCTTCATACAGTTTACAGATGAGGCCTGGAGGTGCTTGGTAATTTGTTCCAGCTCACAAAGCTGGTTGCTGGAAGAGCTAGGATCCGAATTTTTTCATTTCCCTATTTTGTAAGCTCATCTTATTTGCTCTCAACCTGCCTCATTGCATTAGTGCAGAGGTCGGCAAACTATGGTCCACTGGGCACACTGGCCCACTACCTGTTGCTGTTAACATGCTCACCCTCACTCACCAGTGTCTGTGGCTGCTTTTGTGCTCTAAAGGCAGGAGGAGTGGTTGTGACAAAGACTGTGTGACCTACAACATCTGAAGGTTTACCAGCTTCTGCATCATTGCCCCCATGCCAGGGTCCCATGCTCCTCAAATTTTAATTTGCATTCAGAACGCTTGGAGATCTTGTGATGTTCAGATTCTGGTCCCACAAGTCTGAGAGGGAGCTGAGAGTCTGCTGCCCACATGGCTGCTCCCTGGGCCTGCTTTGAGTAGAATGGAGGTGGTCATTCATGGAGCAACCGGAACACAACTGTCTACTTGTCTCAGTTTTTCTGGGCTGGAAGCATAGAATTACCTTCTGTGGTCCCCTCTTGGGTGAAAAAGGTGTCAACTGTCTGACTTCTGACTTGTTCAGGGAAGACTTAGGGTTAGTAGTCATGGCCCCACCACTAATCTGCTCTATGTTCTTGAGGAAACCAGGGCAGCTCCAGGTTTCCTCTTTGACTTGTGGAAGCCAAGAAAGACAAGGCTGTACCCATCTCGAGTCTAGCCCTGACATAAGTGCAGCCATCTTGATGTTCTAGATTATCACAAAATATTTCTTGGGTTCTGACCTACCCAGGTTAGCACTTTAAACAGTCCCTCTCTCCTTTAATGATTGATTTAAACCCCTGGACTCAGCTGCCTCTGTCTTTCACAACTCCCCTATACATTCCCCAACTGATCAATGTTGACCCGAGTAGGTAGGGACAACTCTATGCCCCTACTCAGCAGGAAGAAGTTACAGAAGATGAGACCTTCCACCTTCAACAACCCTAAAGATTTAAGGGTCAAAATTGTTCAGGGGGAAATGTGGAGGCCGAGAAAAATCAAGGCCATCCCACCTCAGGTTTAGCCTTAGCATAAGTACAGCCATCTCAGACCCCTGTGCCCAAGGGCTGAACTTTCCCCTACTTTACTTTAGTTTCAGGAAGCCCCACCCTACTTTAGCTATAAGGACCCCCACCCTACTTTAGGAAGCCCCACCCTACTTTAGTTCCAGAGACCCCCACCTGCTTTAGTAACAGGAACCCATAAATACCCTTGCTTTAACTAAGTTCGGGGTCCAAGTCCCTACTCTGCTGTGTCGGGTATAGTTGGGCCCAAGCTTAAGCTTGTCAAATAAACCCTCCTGTAATGGCATCGGTGCTTGGCTCCTTGGTGGTCTCTCAGACTCAAAAACTCGGGTACAACAGACTGAAGGTGGATGCTAATCTCGCAGGTGCGCACCTGTAGTTCTCAACCCTGGCCACACACCCAGATATCCGCGAGAGCTTTGAAGACATTCTGGTTCCCACTCTCGGAAAATCTGGCTTAATTGGCCAGAGCAGTGATTCTTTTTCTTCCCTTGACATGGAGAGTTTTAAAAAATCCTCATGTCCAGGATCACCTGCGTGGCTCAGTCAGTTAAGCATCTTCCTCTGGTTCAAGTCATGATCCCAGGGTCCTGAGATTGAGCCCCATATGGGGCTCCCTGCTCAATGGTGAATCTGATATTCCCTCTCCCTCTGCCCCTCCCCCTGCTTGTGCTCTCTCTCCTTCTCTCTCTCTCTGTCAAATAAATAAATAAAATCTTTCTAAAAAATCCTAATGTCCAGGTCAAACACAAAATATATAGTGATCAAAGTTAACATCCCAATCATGAGACAAACAGAGGTCCTGGGCTTCCTGCTGTGATGCACAGAGGACACAATATGACCATGATATTCCTGCCAAAAATGGCATTAACCTGAATTTATTCATGAGGAAACACAGTAAACTCAAACTGAGAAACATTTTTAAAAAGCACAGTGCACTGTACTCTCTGAAAATCTCCATGTCCTTCATGAAAGACAAAGGAAAATGAAGGAATAGTTACAGATTAAAGGGGATTAAGGATATGTAGGGGCTAAAGGCAACAATGATGATTGAATAGGGGAAAAAATGGTACAGAGAACGTGACTAGGAAAATTGGCAAAATCTGAATATGTCCAGTGGATTAGATAATAGTATTATGTCAAGGTGAAATTTCTTTATGTTGATAACTGTACTGAAATTATATAAGAGAATGCTCTGTTATTAAGAACGGTATGCTGTACAGGTTAAAATGAAAGGTACATGATGTTTGCTACTTACTCTCAAATGGCTCAGAAAAATTTATATATATATATATATGTATATACATATATATATATATGTATATATATATATATATATATATAAAACATGAGAGATAGAAAATAGTTAGCAAATGTGGCAAAATAACAGGTGGTGGACCTGGGTAGAGCACATATGAGAATTCTCTATAAATTCTTGCCCCTTGAAACTAAATCTGGGTGAAGTGCGTATCGAGAGTACCTTGTATCATTTTTATAATGTTTTGTAAGTCTGGAATTATTTAAAAAACAAAAGCAAAACAAGGAAACTAAACCTGATTTTTTTTTTTTAAAAAAGGGACTTGTGTCTGGAATTGGCCTACATGGATGGTTATTAACTGTGTAAGTGTAAAGGCCAGCCATAAGGGAAGAGAGTGGTCCACGACTACGCACAGATGCCACCAAAAGCCCCTTTCAGCGTTGCCATCTGGTTTACCACTGTTGGGTCCATGTGCAGACCTCTGATAATCTGCGCCTACACTCCCAGGCCTGGGTGTATAGCTACGTGGGGCAAAGTGACAAGGACATAGAGGGAAGTTAAACGATGCCCTATCGCCCACACAGACAGAGGAAGGAGGCACAGTGCCCCTGCCTGTGGATGGAAGGACTGCTCTTGCTCATTCCAGTCCTGCTCATTTCAGAACGCCACTCCCAGAGTCTCCCTGTTTCTTCCTCGGTTCAGGAATGAGGGCGGTCTGGGTGGATGCTGTGTGCAGAGAAGTGTGATATCATACTTGAAACGCTTGACAGAAAGCAAAAGGAAGAACATGCAGAGGAACTGGAGGGCTTTGCATGATTTCCTCCGCATTTGCAGGCCCATGGAATGCAAATGCAAACAGTAATAAAGCAATGTGTCCCTGAGCCCCTTCCTATGTCCTCTTGGTATCATTCTTACCTTTGGAAGTGCTTGTGTTTGG
The DNA here is from genome assembly GCF_002288905.1 of Enhydra lutris kenyoni. NCBI lineage: Eukaryota > Metazoa > Chordata > Mammalia > Carnivora > Mustelidae > Enhydra > Enhydra lutris. The sequence continues at coordinate 33,372,648 of NW_019154100.1, read as the reverse complement.
AAGTGTTTTCATGTGGTTGCTTCTCACAGTCTGAGGACTTCTTGTTTCCTCTATTCCTTTGTCTTGGTGATTTGGTCAAAATGCGGATGGACAGTCACAGCACCAAGCTTGCCAACAAATTTGCACCTGGCTAGTAATTGGGTCCTCCCCTCCTGCCAATCCATCCATGCCTGTGCATGGGCTGTGGATACTTAGGCTCCTAATGCCACCGCTGTATTGGCCTCAAAACACCATCCTGCTTTGAGTCTTATTCCCTAACTTTTCCCCAAAATTCTCATTTTTGACTCCTTCTTTTATCTTTTACTTTCAACCCCACACTTACTCTCTGGAAAATGACAGCTCTTAGAACTTCCCAAGTCAACTTCATGTGAGGAAAATAAAGTATGGAATGACTAATTTACGAATGTCACACAATTAGGAGGTGAAGGGATCAGGATCAGACCCACCATTGGCTGACCCCAGGTCTGTGTATTGTACTGTGTTCTTCCTGAAGCAGAAGTTCTCTCTTCCATTTGTATCCAGAGGCATTATATCCAAGAAAGGCATCTAGTGGCTTCTCTTCTAATTCATGAATGAAGGAAGCTGAGCTTGTGTCTGCCAGAGTTACTAAGGTTAGATGAAGATGTGCCAGGATTGAGGGGAAGGTTGGGTATGTTTGCTTCTCCTCAATGCAGCTGGCTAGTCCTTTGAAGTGTACAGAAACAGAAGGGAGTGATGGGATTTCAGTGAAAACTTACTATCAATATATCAATGCACTGTGAGATCATTTGAAAAGGAAACTTCACAAAAGATAGTATTAAAAATTTTCAAACAAAGTCTACTCTTCCAAGAAATTCTGTTCCTCTCATGTCTGGATACCTGGTCCAGTTGAAAACAACTCACCTGCAGAGAAAAATCAAGACAACAGAACGCAGCCTGTTGCTTTCAACCTAACCCTTGTCACAGCTGCCAGAAAGCTCTTTATTAGCTTATCTGATTTCAGTGTCTGACATCTATTTCCGGTTGTGAATGCTGAGTGAACCCCTTTCAAAACCAGTGCTCCCCAAGCTTATCCTCACTTTCCCAAGGCTGAAACTACCCCTCTACATGAGGTCACCTCACCACCTTTCTGCAGGAAAGGCCCATGGCCACAGTGAGTCCAAAATTGTCACCAGGTCTTGACTCCCTTACCAAGCCTCCTGTCACCACATTGTGCCTTTGAACCAGATGGTTTCAAAGGAGAGGCGGCCTGGTGAGTCATGCCTCAGGAGTCCGGCAGACGTGAGCTAAAGCCCCAGCCCCACCACTGGCTGGTGTGGGACACTGATCAGCTAGATTAGATGTTTTCTTTCCTCAGCTCTAATGGGAATTGTGGTCCCTAACATACAAGTCTGTCAGGATGAAAGGAGATAATGTTTGAAAGTGCCTGTACGTACAAAGTTGCTCAAGAACTGTAAATATTGGCCTTCATTTTTCAAAAATGCCTCGTTGTGGTCACCCTTCCTTTCCCTTTAGTAATGCTTGAGCCTCTGCAAAGGCAAGCGGGGAGCCGGGGTCTGCCATACACACAGAGTCCGTGTAAGCCTGAATCCTGATTCATTTCCAAGAACTTAAAAACTAAATAAATAAATGACAACAAAAATTTTTGAAGGCCATCAATAAGTTTTAAAAGTTAATGTTTACCTCAATTCAAAGCGAGTAATAGAATCCCACATCCTTTCATTAGATAGAAAAGGAAAGAGACTTGAGGTTGGAAGTCTTTCTCGCTACCTAGTGCTAATTAACGTCGAAACTAAGGCTAGAATGCACATCTCTTGATGTCTGGGCCCCCAACTTCCAGGCACTGCATGTGCTGGAATGTACGTATGCTTAGAGAAAAGTATTTGCATTTTAAGATAATTATTTTACCTACGAGATAACCAGATTGGGGACATCAAGAGATCCTGTCCAACGGAATTTTATTATTTAACTCTCAGAGTAAGATTGTGCGTCTTTGCAAATGCTCTTGTCATCCCTTTATTCATTAATTTCCTGTGAGTCTTCACGAATTTGTTGCTTTACTTATTCAATATAACACTTTTTTTTTCCTAAAGACTTGCAAGCAACAAGCATATTTCACAGTTGATAGAAGCTAAAACTCCCACCAACTCTGCCAGCTTAGTTGCTATGGTGATAAATGGTTTAAGAAAGTCTCATTTATTTGAAAATATATTTAGAAATAATTGAGCCCCTTGAGAGCAAAATGTCCTAAATTCTCTCTACGGTGGTGCTTGATATGTTTCCTTCGGGGAACCAATAGCCTTTGAGGGAAACTTCTCTTCACCATCGTAGCTCAGTTGCTGGTGTCTGGGTTCCATGCCTGCCTGGTTGCTTCTTGGGCTGGTAAGCTTGTCCCAGGCTCCGCGAACACCCTCCTTGCTCGCACACCACCTGGGATTAAGATGTCACTCCTGGTGGAAGTTTTCCCTGTAGTGACGGTGGATTAGAATTTGATGTTAGTTAGACAAAATGTGATAGAGAAGAAATGAATGCCAGAAGCCTGAGAAAGCACACTGGGAGAGAAATGAGGGATAATGACTTGTTACCGGGGCAGTGGAGAAGGGGACCGGGCAGTGTGTGTGGACATAATCCTCTGAACACCCCCTTGTTCTAAGATAAAACTCATTCTTCCTGTCTGTTTTTTTTTTTTTTCCTTCTTATTTTATTTTTCCTTCCCTTCCCTTATGTTCATTTGTTTCGTTTCTTAAGTTCCATGTACGAGTGAAATCATACAGTATTTTTCTTTTGCTGGCTGATTTATTTTGCTTGGCATTATACTCTCTAGTTCCATCCGTGTCATTGCAAATGGCAAGATTTCACTCTTTTTGATGGCTGAATAATATGGAGGGGAGGTGGGTGAGGGGTGGGGTACTTGGTTGAAGCGCTTTAAGGAAGGCAATTGAAGTAATGAGCACTGGGTGTTATATGCATATGATGAATCACTAAATTCTACCTCGGAAATGAGTGATACAGTATATATTAATTAAACTGAATTTAAATTAAAAAATAAAATAAAGTAATCCCCACTCTTTCGAATTTCTTCAACTAATGGCTGCTAAGTTCCCATTAACTATCTTTGTTGTTGTTATTATTATTATTAAGGAATATTGGTCCCACTTGACATCTATGGATCTTAATTTATTGGGGACATTCTATGTTCCAGAACTCCACTTGCATGCATTATCACTTTTAATCTTATAACACATTTATGTGAAAATACTATACACATGCTCATTTTATAGATGAGAAACCAAAGATTCAAGTGGACAAGTGATTTACCCAAGGTCACAGGCATGGGTATTTGGGCTGAAATCCAAATGTATGCCATATGGGTGCTAATGCCCTACACTGCCCTAACATGAGCTTAGGGGTGGGGGCCAGTTTTCCCTAGTCCATAGCTTTCTGAAATGAGCAGACTATTGAATTCACTATCATAAGAACTAGGATTCCCATCCCTTTGATGAACAGCAGTAGGAGAAACCTTGATGCCTTGAGGTTTTCAGTGCCAGTCCACCCAGAATGATTTGGCACTTCATGTACCATGTGGCTCTCCAACAGACTTAATGGGTTTCCACATCCTACTTTCTTTAGCTCCCTTTTCCAGATGCTGGCAACAGCAAAGAGTGATCAACCTCATCAGAGATCCATGGCACTAACGTAGGATGGCGGTCAAAAATGTGTGCTCTGAAGTCAGGCTGCTGAGATTCAAATCCCCATTTTACCACTCACTGGCTGGATGAGACTTCTATATGCCTCTGATTTCCAGCACTAAAATGGGGATGATAGTACTGCCCACCTCATGGGGTGCTCTGGAGGACTAAGGGACATGCATAAAGCTATTAAAATGTCAAGTGCACAAAGTCAGACCCTTTGGTTTATCCTCTGCTGTCTCCTGATCCCTCATACTGTCATCACTCAGTAGATACATACTGAATCAATAAATGAGAACATTTAGGACAATCAGCCCACAATCAATGTCAGCCTTCATTAGTCTCAGAGTACCAGAACCTCATTTCTACAGTACTTTTTGTCACTGCTGCCTTATTACCTCATTTCTTTGAGCTTCCTGTTGGAGAACGTCTACCCAACTGCTCATGTCCAGGTTGTAGCACCACTTTTGGTTTTTTGTTTGTTTGTTTGGTTGGTTGGTTTTTTAAAGCCACTGAGAGTTGGGCTTTGTTACTGCAGTACATCCTAGCCTATCCAGACAAATTATACCTGTGAGTGCTGCCCGCTTCAGCCCTGGGTCCTTTCAGTGGGCTTATCTACCCTACTGGGCACGGGAACAAGTCGGAACATTTTTTCCTTTTCCCCTCACAGACACTGATCCTAAATCCTTGCCAGCGTTCTTCCTCTTATGTCTGACCCGACTCTTCCCCAAAGGATTTAATAACCAGTTACATGGAAACCTTATGTTTCCAGGCAAGTTTTATTGGTCTACCCTGGATGGCCTCTGAATTTATATATGGTTAAGGATAACAACTTCATTTTTCTTTTTCTGAGCATAAGTTAGGTTGTGAGGCAAGGACAAAAGCTGAAAGGTTCACTAGGAATTATAATCCCAATGTTCTTTGAACGTTTCCAATTTATACTGAAACATGGCCAGCCCTATTATGATTTGGCTTGAGAGGAGTGATAACTCTACATGATAACTGAAAGGAACTGAGGTACCTAATTGCCAGCACTAAAAGCTACCCATGTTTTCAAGAAGATGTCAATTATTTTTCCTGGCCAGAACTCTGCAGAAGAATTTTTCAAACATGGAGCAGTTTGCAGTAACATCTGGTCTTCTGTTTAGTTGAACAGGGAGCTTTTGGTAAACATTTCCCTATGGCTTTCTGTTGCCTGCCTCTTCCTGATCACATCTAAACTTTTCCCATGCACACCGTGTTCCTGAGTGTTTAACAAATTAACATAAAGAATCAGTTGGAAATTCATTTGTTTGTCACTTTGTTTTCTTACCCAATTTAAAGAAAGTCCTCTTGGAAGTTGATTTTAGATTTATCTCCACATTTAAGAGAAAAATCCGAACTAGTACTACCACACAGCTACTCGTTCAGCCTCTCCCACATTCAGGCCAGCGTGGCAGTCCAGGTGCAGCTATGAAAGTGAAAAACCTGCCAAGAGAACCAAACTCACAATGGTGGCCTCTTTACCACCTTGCTCTAAGCTGCTGAATGGGCTCACACATCACTGTGGAGACAAGGGGAAACCATGGGACCATGTGCCAGAGAAAGGACAGGGCAACAGTTCCTGTCTTAGCTTCACTGAAGCCCTTTTGAAAGCCACAGAGTCCAGAGTCCTGTGTTAGTCTACAGAACTCCTATCTCCAGGGATGAGAGCAACTGTGCAACTTAAGGGCATATGGGTGGCTCAGTCAGTTAAGTGTCTGCCTTCAGCTCAGGTAATGATCCCAGGGTCCTGGGATTGAGCCTCACATTGGGCTCCCTGATCAGTGAAGCCTGCTTCTCTCCCTCTGCCCTTCCCCAGCTTGTGCTCATGAGTTCTCTCTCTCTCTCTCTTTCAAAAATAAATACATATATAATTTTTTTTTAAAAAAAGAGTATGTAACTTAAAGTGATTCCAGGTGGTTCTTCAGTGCAGGCTGGCCCTGACCCATCAACAGTGGATTGTTAGAAATAGCACCAGACTTTGAGGCAAACTGGTTTCAAATTCTGGTTCCATCACTCAGGAGTTATAGCTCTCTGTTGTATACATCCCAGTATACATCAGATTCTTTGAATAACTTATCCTGACATAAATCTGTCTATTCTTTAAGTTGTGAGAACAAACATTTTTATATAAAGTGTATGTGACAGTAAGTAGTATGGTGTCTGGCATAATGGAGTTTACGATAGTCTAAATCCGAGTTTTTATTCACTTATTTATTCATTCAGCAATTTTATTGAATACTACCAATGACAATATCATCATCAGTAGTAATAGGAGCAGATTTGGTAGTAGCAGTGCTGATTATTCTGCACCAAACATTGTTCTGAATGCTCTAGTTATGTTATCTTTCTTAATCTTCATACTGCCATTTCATTTTCTAGATGTGGAAACTGAGGCATGGAGGTGTTAAATATGTTGCTGAATTTCCATGGATAGTAAGTACTGAAGTTCTGGAATAAGTATTTGGCTCTAATGTGTGAGATCCTACTGACTTCCATTGTGCTCAGCTCTGACTGTATCACACAGCCATGCGTACCAGTGCCAGAGATGGATAATAAACAATAAACAATAAACAAATAAGATATTATAAAGAAGAGAAAGCTAAGGAGGAAACACACAGGAAGTTGGAATGAATAAAGAGGTGGGGGAATGGTACTGATTTCCAGAGATAGGAGAAGTCATGCCTGAGATAGTGATTTGTACACTGAGACCCGAAGGATGGGAGGGAGGGGCCACGCCACGCAGCAAGGTTAGGAGGAGCATTTTGGGCCCAGGGGATAGCTGTGTACACAGAAGCCTTTTGGGCTGGACAAAACTCAAGGCGTTTGGATGTTAAGGTGCAATCCATAGTCGCACCTTAGTGCCCAAGGGGAAGAATGGCACAAACAGACTGAAGAGGTGGGCGGAGGCCAGGACACGTAGAGGTCTTGCAGGCTGACATAGGGAAAGCAAGTTTTATTTGAAATGCAATGAGGAGCTGAATGGTTTTAACCAATTCATGCTTTTAGAAGATCACTCTCACTGCTGTTTAAAATGCTTATAAAAATGGGGGAAAAGAGGAAATGGAGAAAGTAATTATGACATTACAACTGTGGCCAGTTGAAAGATGATGGTAGTTTACTCTAGGTGAGACAAAACTAGAAGCCTCCATTGAACATAGTAAATATTGGTGACTATAATAAATTCAAGAAGTGATATCAAGTAGACAAGTGGATATCTAAGAATAAAGCTCCAAGAAGAGAGTAAATGTAGAAGTCAAGAAGGTAAGGATAGAATTTATAGCCAGGGGGAATGGAGGCAGTGTCCTGGAGAGTGGGTCAGGAGGGAGACTGAAAAAGATGAACTGACATCCAGAAAGGCTTGAGATTCTCCAACATTTGGAGAGTAGGCAAATTTAAAGGCTCCAGGAAAAAAGCTAGAATTATCAGCCATAGAGGTCTGAGGAAAGTCAAGAACATGACTGAGAGAGCAGGAGAGAAAGCATGGAAGCCATAGGAGTTGTCACTCATGTGGATCCTGCTGGGGCCAGGTGGGGTGGTGAAGGATGATGAGAACAGGGAAACACGCATTTAGTTTGAAGAACCCGGTGATCTTAAAAATAACAGTTTCAGTACAGTCCCAAACAAAATTCAGAATAGAGTTGTTGGAAGAATGAATGGAAGGAGGTAGAAAGATAGTGTTCTAGGAATTTGGGATATAAAGAGGATCTGAGAAATGGGACAACAGCTGAATTGTATTGTGAAACCAGGATTTTTTTTTTCATTTCTTTCCTTCTTCTTTTAAAAATTATGTTATGTTAGTCACTGTACAGCACATCATTAGTTTTTGATGTAGTGTTCCATGATTCACTGTGTGTAACACCCAGTGCTCCATGCAATCCATGCCTTCCTTAATACCCATCACTAGGCTCACCCATCCCCCTACCCTCTCCCCTCTAAAACCCTCAGTTTGTTTCTTGGAGTCCATAGTCTCTCATGGTTCCTCTCCCACTCTGATTTCCCCCCTTCATTTTCCCCTTCCTTCTCCTAATGTCCTCCATGCTTTTCCTTATCTTCCACAAAAAAGTGGAACCATATGATAACTGTCTTTCTCTGTTTGGCTTATCTCACTCAGCATAATCTCCTCCAGTTCCATCCATGTTGATGCAAATGTTGGGTACTCATCCTTTCTGATGGCAGAGTAGTAGTCCATGGTATAGATGGACCACATTTTTGGTCATAGCAGCAATGTGCACAATAGCCAAACTCTGGTAGGAGCCGAGATTTCCTTCAACAGATGAATGGATAAAGAAGACATGGTCCTTTTTTGTTTCTAAGATGGGAAATACCAAAGCCTACTTGGACATTAGAGTATTGTCCAGTTAAGCAGTATGAGGAGAAAGAGGGAGACACTGAAGGAGCAAATGATGTTTTGGGGTAGTAAAGTAGCGGCTCCAGACCCTAAGTGTGAGCTGAGGAAGAGCTCTGCCTCCCCAGAAACTGTGAAGGAGAAACTGTAGAAAGATACACTAGGTCTCTAGACCTACTCATTGTACAATGAGAAGATCTACTTTAAGGAGTTCACTTTTTTCCCAAAGAAACAAGAGGTAAATTTTGCCAGCTAGAAATACAATAGGGAGAAAAAGGTTGAGCACTGTGAAAAAAAAGAGACATGAAATAGTCAGTGATGAACAAGCAAGAGGCAGATCGCCAAGAACTGAGTTGGACACTTACTTAGAGCAGAAAGTCCATCTGGAGCTAGTAATTGCCAGTGTGGAGAGACACCAGCCTGCCCACTACGTAATTTTTCTCTGTTAAGACTGGCCTCCTGGGGACAAGTCCAACAGTGACACTTTTTTAAGTTTGTTCAGATTTTTGGAATCATAAAGGGAAGTATGATGGGGGACAGTGAGAGGAGAGTTCAGAGTAGTGTAATCTCAGCTGGATGTGGAGGAAAATGAGAGAAGAAAAGAATTTTGGGGAAGACAATGGTGTTAAGAATAGATAAGAATGGGGCACCTGTTGCGCTTTCGACTCTTGGTTTTGGCTCAGGTCATGATCTCAGGGTTGTGAGATAGAGCCCGGGTTGGACTACATGCTTACAGCAGACTCTGCTGAGAATCTGTCTCCCTCTCCCTTTGCCCCTCCCACTTGTGCTCTCTCTTTTTCTCTCTAAAGTAAATAAATAAATCTTAAAAAAAAATAGATAAGAGTAAACTTCCAGCTATAAAATAAACAAGTCACGGGATATAAGGTAGAGAACAGGGAATATAGTCAATAATATTGTAATAACTCTACATGGTGACAGATGGTAACTGGACTTGCCATGGGGATCATTTCATAATGTATAAAAATATCAATAAAAAATGCCAAATCACTATGATGCACATCTAAAACTAACAGGATATTGTATGTCAATTATACTTCAATAAAAAGAATTAATTTATTTGAAAAAGAATGGATAGGAGGAATTGCCTTCATACTTTACAAATAGTCTTCCTATATAAGTGAAAACATACCCACACATGCATGGGTATTTGCTTGTTTAACATTTATATATACTTAGTATGTTCCAATGCTGAGCTAGGTGCTTTACAAACATTAAATCCCTTGAGCATCTTGAACTTCATAGTAACTCCATGAAGTAGAAACTGTAAACATGTCATTTTACAAATAAGAAAACTAGGCATAGAGTAGTTAGGTAACTTTCTCCAAGCCACACACTTAGTAAATGCCACAGGATTTGACTTCACGGAGTTACTGCAGGGTTCATGCTCTTATTTGTGTGCATAACAGTAATCTAATCATTCTACTAGTATATCATGTCCATGATAAAACATATGCAAAAAGATGAATTAAAAATAGAGGTTCCTGGGGGCGCCTGGGTGGCTCAGTTGGTTAAGCAACTGCCTTCGGCTCAGGTCATGATCCTGGAGTCTTGGGATCGAGTCCCACATCGGGCTCCCAGCTCCATGGGGAGTCTGCTTCTCCCTCTGACCTCCCCTCTTATGCTCTCTCTCTGTCTCTTGAATAAATAAATTAAAAAAAATAGAGGTTCTAATATTTTCTTCCCACAGTCCAATACATTATCTTATTCATCTACTGAGCTATGTGCACTTTGGAGCCCAATATTAAGGATGTGGTGAAGACTGTGTGTTGTGCAATTTTGAACAACTGAGATAGAAGGCTACAAGGCTGTGGTTAGAAAATAATGTTAAGCATTTATGATTTCAGAAGTGGCTTAGTTTATATGGATGACAAGTCCAGGATGTGCCCTTAGAACTGAGTTGCTAAAGTGAAGTGATGGAAAGTTTTTTGTGATATGGAGGTAAAGGAATTAAGAAGAGGGATTAGCTGGGTCACCCGCATTGACCTTGAGGTCTCTGAGGGTGAAAGCAGGTGTTGAGAAGGAAGACAAGACCCATACCCCATCTCTTAGTATCTTTACAAAAGGAGGGGGGACAACCAGGAAATCAACTGATGACAACTGTGAGGATTGTGGGAGAATGATATGCAGACCCAACTGCTGAAATATAAATGATGGTTTATCCTGCAAAGAATTTTAGATGTTAGATGGTGGAGGGTTGCAATGTTGACTATAAAGGAAAGGTGACCTTAATAGGCAGAAAGACTTAGGGATACTTAAGGTTGTAATCAAAAGATGGAGGGCAAAAAAACAAACAAACAAAAAAAAAACACATTTACCTGCAGCATCATGGAAGAACTCACAGAAAAGTTAATTCTTAATTTGATTTTGGGTTTGGGCAAGAAGAGAATATGCTAGCCAGATAGACGTGGGGAAGGAAGACATTAAAGATGGAAGGCTCAGCATGGGTAGACATTGAAGCAAGAGAGAGTAGGAAATGCATTCGGCATTGTTTGATTTAATTATTAAGGCATGGGCAAAATGCGGATTGATGAGGCTGTGGAAATAAGGAGAGGTCAGATCAGGAAGAGAATCACATGTCATTTTAAGGAAGCTGAGATTAATCCTGGATCTGATGGGAACCCACAGAAATATTCTGAGCTGCAATGTATCAGAGTCAAATATAGTATATAGGAGTCAAATACAGTATATCTGATATAGTATATCAGAGTCAAATATAGTATATAGGAGTGAAAAATGGTAAGACTTACTGCTAGAGTAGTTATGGGTGAGGAAGAGGTAGGAGCCCACGATAACTAGCAGGGTCCAGGGTACCTGGATGATCTCGGTGGTGTTCACAAACACAGGAAAGATAGGAGAATGAGCAAGGTTGGAGAGTGGTGGCTTCTGCTGGGCAGGTGTGGAGTTTGAAGTGTCTGGAGGAGTTTCAGGAGGTTAGTTGAGAGGGTTGAAAGTCCTGAGGAAGAGAGACATTTTTTCATTGGTTTTCCCAAAAGATCAAAGAAGGTTCTATCCCTTCTAGATGCTTCTAGCATTCCTGTGTCTTGTTGACCTGAATTGGACCACCTGTCCTTCCAGGATCAAACATGGTGCCCTATATGGGATACACTGTTTATTAAAAACATTCCAACCACCCCCAGAGCTGAGGGTAGATAGGTCTTTCCCAAACTGGGTGGGCTGACTCAGGAAAAGGGAGGTTCCCAAAAGAAACACCATCAAATATCTACTATACAAACACTACACCATTGTCAGACACAAGAAAAAGTAAAAAATAAATCTTTGCTTCAAATGCCATGGAACACAGGGACCATGGTAGCACAGATAAGGGATGTCTATCTCTTTCTACAGGGCTTGAGAAAGCTTTGATAGAAGATACCATGTATGAGCTGGGTTCTTCAAGACTGTGAAGTTTGCCAGACAGTGAAAATAAAAGGACAGGAGAAAGGGCATTCCGACATAGGAAAAAATACTCAAAAGCCAGAGGCCCAGCCAGCATGGCCTGACTGGGCTTGTCTGAGAATTTCCTATGATCCAGAAACTACCCTGTTTTGGCCACAAAGATTCCTATTTCCATGCAGAGAATTACGTAACGTTGTCTTACTCTATTTCATTTAATTTTTTATTATAACTTTTTACTTGCATTCCAACCTATTTTGACAGTGGAAAGAGGGAAGGGGGGATGTGTATTGCATTGTTCTTGAACATAGCGGCCATCATAGGTTTTGCCCAGCATGGCTCATTTTTGAATACAAAGGGGTTAGATGACAGCTGTTCCATACTAGCTTTGGGAACTTGAGAAAGTTACTTAACCTCTCTGCACTTCAATTTTCTCATCTCGGAAATGAAAGATAATAATACCTTTACTGCAGGCTCGTTGTCAAACACTATTACACATGTAAAGTATCCTGCCGATTGCATCTCTCCACCAAATCAGAAAAATGATGATTATTATCATTATCATTGTTAGTATTGGGAACCACTGGAAAATAAACCCAGAGGAACACTTTAAGACCTTCTGGGCAAGCAAACCCAGTGACCAGCTTACAAGCAGATGAAACAGCAGCCAGCCTTCTAAGCAGCCTGAAGGCACTGCCTCTCTGTGTCTTGGTTGTAAAGGTGGTAATCCATCAAGGGCTTCCTTCAAGGACAAAAGGGCCATAGCCACAAAAAACAGAAGTCAGAAAATTGTCTTCATCAGTAGCTGGGACTGCATTTGGTCTGTGGAACTAATAATAATGGAGTTCCTACTCTGTGTAGAACACTCACTCTAGGCATTTTTGTCTGTGACCTCCTTTGAGCCTCCTAATAATCCTGTCAGGATTACTCCTATTTACAGATAAGGCAGGAGGGCTCAGAACGCCAGAGGTTGTAGCAGCAGCAAGTGGCAGCACCAGGATCAAACTTCTGACTGGAAGCCCATCTCCCCGTGTTGTTAGTGTGTGTCTTCTGCGGTCTTTCTCTGAGTGTGGTTCCCAGAGCAGCAGCAGCAGCTGGGAACATGTTTGAAATCCCATTCTGGGGTGCTGCCATAGACCTACTGAATCAGAAACTAGGAGCTGGTCCATCGATCTGGGTTTTACCAAAGCCACCTGGAAATGGACTATGATAAAGGGGGAGTCAGACTGCAAGGCCAACAGAAAAGAGGGTGGAGGAAGAATTAATAGGAAAAGTGGATTCTGAATTAGGTGGGCACAGCTGGCTAGGGAAAATACAGTTTGACCTCTGGAACACCCGGGGCTAGAAAACAAAGAAGCATTCAGAGAATGAAGGTGACAGGTCAGAAGGATGAAGAAGTCAGTTTGAATGTGCTCCCACTGGCCAAATCAGGAATCATTGGAATATTGAAAAAATAAAAATAATAGGGGCACCTGGGTGGCTAAGTCGGTTAAGCATCTGCCTTTGGCTCAGGTCATGATCCCAGAGTCCTGGGATCGAGCCCCACATCGGGCTCTCTGCTCAGTGATGGGGAGCCTGCTTCCCCGTCTCCCTCTGCCTACTGCTCCCCCTGCTTCTGCTCTCTCTCTCTCTCTCTGTCAAATAAATAAATCTTTAAAAGATTAAACAATAGGGGCGCCTGGGTGGCTCAGTGGGTTAAGGCTCTGCCTTTGGCTCAGGTCATGATCTCAGGGTTCTAGGATCGAGCCCCACATCGGGCTCTCTGCTCAGCAGGGAGCCTGCTTCCCCCTCTCTCTCTGCCTGCCTCTCTGCCTACTTGTGATCTCTCTCTCTCTGTTAAATGAATAAATAAAATCTTTAAAAAAAAAGATTAAACAATAAGCATAATAAAGGGTTATAACCCATTTGATAAGAAATATAAAATCAGAAACCATAAATCCATACAGATATAAATAGGTGAATAGATTAAAGGTTTGAAGAAAATGAGATATTGATATATCCAAAGTTCCTTCCCCCAGAAATACTTAATTACAAAAGGGGGAAAGACTAACATTACCATGAAAAAGTCTGGCAGACATAACGTCAAGCAAGGGATCAAAGTGAACATAATTAATAATAGGACAAATGGAAATGATTTTCCACCTGATAGCATGCACTAAGAAGAACACAGCATTACTTTTGTGATGATCCTTCCAACATTATAGAGTTTGAAGGTAACTACAAGGAAACATGACTCCAATTGAGGGAATCTACAATATAGATGAGCTTATAAACTTCCAGTGTCTACGTTAAAAAAGGCAAGGAAAGGCCAAGAAACTTCTCCACATTGAAGGAGACAAAACAGACAGGTGTGATTCTGAACTGGATCCATCTGCTGTAAAAGTATTATTAGGACAATCAGCAAAACATAAATAGAGTCTGAAGTTCAGATTGTGGTGGGGATGTCAGTGTTAATTGCCCGATTTTTATGGACATTTCCTGGCATATAAAAAAAGGCCCTGGTTTGTATTATATACAAACTAAGTGTTCAGGGGTGGCAAGGTTTCAGGTTGGCCACTAACTCTCAAATGATTCAGGAAAAACAGTTATTTGTGATGTACTTTTCACTTTTTTCTAGTGTGTGATTATTTAATAAATAATATATATAAATATTTATTTATATATAAATATAGGTAAATAATATAAATAAAAAATATAAATATAATATAATAATAATATAAAATAAATATAAATAAATAATAAAAGATAAGAAAGGTATATAACTTAGACAGATTTAATAATTAAGCCCTGGAGTTTGCCTGCCTTGTTGCCAGTGATGGATATTGTTGCAAAAGGTTTTTAGGTACATAAACACAACACAGTCAGTTCATTATTATGTCAAAGAGATTGCGCAGCAAATTAAAAACAAATTCCTCATTTTAAAAATGAGTTATTGTGGCTTGGGAAGAATTTTATAGCAGTACCATTATACTCAAACTAAAACTCAAAATGCTCTGCAACTCAAGTAATTTATATGGAAGTGAAGACAACGTGTTCTGGAAAACCCTTAGATGAATAAAAAAGTGGTTCTAAGGGCACCTGGGTGGTGAAGTTCATTAAGCTTCTGACTCTTGGTTTCAGCTCAGGTCGTGATCTCAGGGTCGTGGGATTGAGCCCCATGTCGTGCCCCATGCTCAGCGTGGAGTCTGCTGGAGATTCTCTCTCTCTCCCTCTCCCTCTACCTCTTCCACTCCTGTTCTCTTTGTCTCTCCCTCAAATAAATAAATCTTTAAAAAAAAGAAAAAGTGGTTCTATGGTAGATGCAGCCTGGTGTTGAAGAGGCATGTGAAAAGTTTGAAAGAAATCATTCTATGAAGTGCAATAGTGAAAAAAAAAAAAAACCCTCAATGTTCTAATGAGTACCTGATTTTCTATAGTTACTTAAATATATACACATATGTATGCATAAGTGTGTTGATGGACTAAAAATAATGAGACAATTAACTAGTTAATTACATTCCAAAGTTTTATGTATATTAAAAAACCTAAAAACCAAAAATCTCTGAATCTTTCCTTTTTTCTTTTTTTTAAGATTCTATTTATTTGTCAGAGAGGAGAGGGAGAAAGAATGAGAGAGAGCACAAGCAGGGCGAGTAGCAGGCAGAGGGAGAAGCAGACTCCCCACTGAGCAGGGAGCCCCCTAAGGGGCTCAATCCCAAGATCCTGGGATCACGACCTGAGCCAAAGGCTGAAGCTTAACCCACTGAGCCACCCAGGTGCCCCTGAGGGAATATTTCTATCAGAAAAAAAGTTGGAAGTCATCTTATAACTGATACCATGTTATATTTGTAATATATCTTAATTTTAAGAATGTTTTTTAGGATATTGTAAGATGACACTTGTGTTCATTGATTTGAATAAGTACACAGTAATATAATTGTAATTACAACACAGAATACAAACTAACAGGAGACATCTCGGTGAGTGTATAGGCTCTGGGGTCAAATAGGCTTGTATTTTAATCTCAGGTCAGACTGATATTGAGCAAATTACCTCACTAACCCTGTTTCCTCACCTATAAAATAGAGCTAATAGTAGTCTTGTAAGGACCTACTTAGCCAGAGCAATTCCATCTCTTGGATTAAACAGCCGTTGTGTTGTTTATGTAGTAAAATATGGTGACCAGCCCCTGATAACAGAGCCAAAATACAAGGGTGGGTCAGGTCAAGTGGAGATAACAGAGCCAGATGCAGGGATGAGTCAGGCGAGGTGGAGACATCCAATCAGTGGGGCGCACATACTGTCTCGCTAGCTACCAAGGAGTGTGGGCCCCGCTTTTTGGGCGCTTTTTGGGCACCAATTCTGACCAAGGTGATAGGCTAGTTCAAATAGCTACTGTGGGGTGAATTGTAATTCAATTGGCCACCCACGTGTGACCTAGCGTGACTGTGCAGCTTTCTCTGTGGGTTACAATCTCATTGGCCACCTGTGTGTGGCCAGGCTCAACCACATGGCCTTTGCTCTATAAAAGTTAGTCTGTGAGGCTTGGAGGGGTCGCCCTCTCTGTAAGAGGCGCCCCCCACTGGTCGGTTTGATTCTCGATGCTTGGCGCAAAATAAAGCTTTGCTTGACCTTCGCTTTGTATCAGTCTCACTCCTCTGATCACGGACTTATCATTGGGGAACCTATCAGTCTCTACTTCTTGTTAATGGTGATGCAGTTAAATGAGAAAGTACACGTAAAGCTCTGGGAAGAATCCTGGCACATTATAGACTCCAAGTATGTATTAGTTATTATCACTATTGGCTTAAAGTTGTGAGGCAGTATATTCTTTCTTTGCCCCTTCCTACAGTCTTACGCTGTAGTAGACTCATCCTTTATCCAAGGCATCAAAGAGGAGAAAATCAGAGCTTGGGAACCTGGTGGAGTTCTCTGTCATTATGCAGCAGAGAATTTCAAGCTCGCAATCAACGAGATTCAGACCCATATCGGAAATTGTAGCTGTGTGAACATGAATACAAACATCATCCTTTCCCTTTCTTAATTTTTTAAAAAGACATGGCAGCTTAGAGCAAAATTATAGCATTGTGTGGGAAAATTTATGGCATATTTAGTTGTAAGTTATCCAACAACCGTAGCACAAAGAATGTGTGCATAAACGGAACTATCCTGTTAAAAAGATATGGTGAGTGTTGTGAAGTGTGTAAGCCTGACAATTCACAGACCTGTACCCCTGGGGCAAATAATACATTATATGTTAATAAAAATAGTTAATAAAAACAAGAAGGGGGAAAAAAAAGAAGACAGAAAGATTCTAATTCAAATCCCAGAGCCACACATTTCCAGCTTTATGACTTCACTTTTTTGAGCAACCTTTTTCCTTGTTGGTACAGAGGGAACAATTATGTCCACTTACAGGATTCTGAAGAACACAAAATGTGTGTGGCAAATGCCTGGTGGTTCTAAGAGAGAGTGAGCACTCAGTGCATTGGAGGCCCTCTTCCTTTTCTTCTATATGTGACCTTGATTTAAGTAGAAAACTCTTTTGACGCCACATAGAAAGATAAGCTATGTCAGAGCAGCCTTAAATTCAAGAATCTGAGACAGTCTGTTGTCATTCCGTCTATCTCAGCACCTCTTATCAAATGACTTGTAATATTTTAACATCAAGGATGGGAAGGAGTGAGGTCTGTTAATGGGTACAATTCAGATGCAAAGGTAAAGCGACATCAAGTGTCAGTAATCGAAGTCATGATCATCGTAATAGCGAATACTAACTGAGCACTCCCTATGTGCCAGTATGACTTTACTCATAATAATTCAATGAATCATTACACTAAGCTTTTGAAAAGAGTTTGGAGTTTTGACAGAGAATGGGTAGCAAAGCATGATTGTAGGGCTTCCTGTGGAAGGCTGACTGGCCACATAAAAAGGCCCTTTAAAGGGAAATTACCTTCATAAATTAATGAGTGTTGAGGAACTGGCCTTCAGCCATGTAGGCTCATAAAAACACTCTCACATACAGCCCGGAGTTAATTGGATTTGGAAATGCTGATTCAGGCTTAAGGGGAAAAAAAAAAAAAAAGAATTTACAAAAGTCTGATTGAGCACATCAGAATCACAATGTTATCTATTTGCAGTAAGAAAGAACTGTCAAACAAAATAGATACCTGTGTCAGCCTGACCTGTATGTTCCCTCCCTGTGGGGCAACTCTATAGAAAAAAGCCAAATAAAAATTCAGATGACTTGGTGAGTGAGGGTAGTTTGGCTGTAGATGAACAGCAGACCATGTTAGTCCAACACATCCATTTCCAGATGGGGCTAGTCCTTCCAGCAGGGCTTGGGGTCAGGCAGACATTCAAAGGATTTACTCTGCCAACATTTGCTTCTGTGACTTTCTATTTGCTTCTGACTATTTGGATAAAAGTTCATTTAAGTTAATTTTATCTCTGTGAACTAGAATGTTTTCCTAATGCCTCTTCATGTTACTGTCCTAAAGTAGGGGTGGTCAAACTATGGCCCACAGGCTAAATTCAGCCTGCCAACTGACTTCATAATGCCAGAGAATGAAGAGTTTTTTATTTTGTTAAATGGTTGGGGGAAAGAAAAAACCCAAAAGAATAATAATATTTTGTGACATGGGAAAATGAAATGAAATTCAACTGTCAGTGTCCATAAATGAAGTTTTACTACAACACACCCACACTCATTCATTTTATGTTTTGGTCTATGGTGGCTGTTTCCATGTTCCAATGGCCGAGTTGCACAGCTGCCATGCTGACCTCGGGGCCGGCAAAGCCTAAAATATATACTGTGGTGCTTCATAGAAAAAGTTTGCTGACCTTTGCTCTCATTCATTATTTTGGTTTTATTAATTAGCCTCTCAAAGAGTGACCTCATTTTTCTTTTTTTCTCTACACTATGCAGCCTGTTTCCACCCAGCTTACTCCCGGCTGCCTGATTTTATTGCCCGTGAATCTCGATTAAATCTGGAGCTGGAAGATAAAATTTAATGATTAATTGGTTAAGTGTCATTTATTGAGCAGTTATTTTGTGCTAGGATCTTGGTGCAATGCTCCCCCTTCACCCTCAAAGTCTCTCTGTGTGATCAGTTTTATCACACCTATTTTTAGGGATGAGGAGGTTGTGACTCTCCTCCAGCGGCCCTGGGATTATTGGCCGAGCTGGAATTTGAGCCGAGGCCGCCTGACTCCAACCCCTGTCTTCCTCTTCCCCATCACACTATCATCTCACATTGAGCAACCAAAAAAAAAGTCACAACCCATTCTCTGTCAAAAATACATTAAAAAATAAAATCAGGTTTTATTCATTGGTATGGTCAATAAAATCTCAACAAGTTCATGTGTAAACATTTTCTATATCACCAGTGACCAAATCAGGGGCACCTGGGTGGCTCAGTCAGTTGAGTGTCCGATTCTTGATTTCCGCTCAGGTCATGATCTCAGGGTCATGAGATCGAGCCCTACATGTGGATCCATGCTCAGCAGAGGGTCTGCTAAGATTCTCTCTCTCTCTCTCTCTCTGCCCCTCCCCCCAATCGAACCCTCTTCTCTCTCTGAAATAACAAATCTTTAATAAAAAAGAGTGACAAAATCAAATGTTGTACCAGACACTAGGCAGATAAAGCAAACAGGTGACATGGACCATATGTAGGAAAAATTGTGTTCCGTTTTGTTTAATTTTCAATTGTTTAGTTTCCTATTTTTATGCAGACAAGGATATAAAGGCTATTTTTTTTAAAAATAAGCAATAATGGGGCATGGGAGATATAGGCTTCCAGTCATGGAATGGAAAAGTCGCCAGAATAGAAGGCACAGCATAGGGAATATAGTTAATGGTATGGTAATAGCGTTGTATGGTGATAGATGGGAGCTACACTCGTGAACACAGCATAACATGTATAGAGTTGTCAAATCATTATGTTGTACACCTGAAACTACTGTAATATTGTGTGTCAGCTGTACTCCAATAGTAAATAATCAATGAATTCAGTCAAAAAAATTTTTAAATAAAATAAAATAAGCAATAATACAGGCACTGGACTTGTGGTGACTTGTAGAGAGCGATGCTACTCAGAACCAGCTAGCTGCTGCGGTGAGGAAATTTAGAGCCAGCTTCCAGGTCTGGTTTTTCAAGGGACGTCATAGAACTGGATTTTTCCCCCCACTTCATCATGAGTATCTTAAACACTGGGCAAGCCAAAAAAAAAAACAACCCAACAACAAAAAACACCCCACACAGATACACACACACACACACACACACACACACACACCCCTATCTTCAGGTAGAATGTGGTGGGCGGGCTGCCAGGCTCTAACCTCTGGGTGACAAATGGTGGTCCACCTGTCATCAGTAGCTTTCAAACCTCATTGCTGTCAGTAGTGTAGTCTCTGTACCAGGATTCCTGTTTGTACCTCCATCTACACAGACAAGGGCTTTGTTCTCTCCAGAGGCCTCTGAGGGTAGAGGCAATAAAAGTCATATATGAGGCTTTAGTGATCCAAATGGCCCTTTAGCACTCAGTTCAATCATAACAGTTGTGTCTAACGGGCTTTTGATCTCCCTCAGGGTACATCCTCCTGATTAAAAGTCTTTTCTGCCTTTTAAAATTCCTCATTTGGCTTTGACGTTCTGTGCCAGCTAATTTGGCCAGCTTTCTCCACTCTCTTCGCAAGTCCATGGGGAGCACAACGAGCCTGAGAAACAATGTGCGTGGTCTCATCTGTGTTCTTCCTTTTCTAGATGTCTGTGTTCCCAATAAGGGGTTGATGCAACCCGTACGTGAAAGCCACTTGCGCTCCCCGCCTTGTGTGAAAGCTTCTTAATAAACCCAAGTCTTCATTTCTTCCCCTCAATTATTTAAACATTTTTTTAAACAAAAATAGTAAACCAGTTTGAGCTGGAACAAATCTATTTTTATAGCTACTGAATCAGCATTCAAAATATCTTTTGAACTGAACCTAAACCCAGCCAAAATTTCATTCTCTTTGGGACTCTGATTCAAACCATTTTTGAGAAGGGACCTTAAGTGGACCTGTCCATGGTCCCCCCATGTCTAATTTAGAAACTTCTAGGGAGGAGCTTGGAACGTGCAGAGTTTGAACCCCAGGCTTATCCTGTGGACTTATCCAGGAAGATACTGTACCATGGGGAGTAAGGGAGAGGCTGGCCAAAGAACAGGGATACCCTGTCACCAGGCAAAAGGAGATCGGAAAGTGAGCGTAGCTGACAAAACCAGTGGTTTTGGCATTCTGTGTATTTGCCGAGGAATGTGACAGTGTCAGTACAAATCCACCTTTTCTTACTCAAAAGCTTGCTGCTTTGTCCATTGTAACTCCCCTCTCTCCACATAAAGATGAATTATTCAAAACTTAGTGGACAGGAAAGTGGGAGTTTGGAGTGGTTTCAGAAGGAATTTCACTTAAACTCCATTAAAGGCAAACATGGTCAAGTTCAATCAGTGTTCTTTCCCCCAGCCTTTTCTGGACAGATCTGCCCTTCTTCTTGCTAATTCCCAGTTCTCCCTGACTTTCACTCATTCCTTTCCCTGACATCCCTAGTTCTTTCCCCACATATCATCCACGTTGTTTCATTATCATCTGTCCCTCTATTATACAGTTCCGTCTTAGCTAATCCAAACTGAGAGCTCTTTTTATAGACTAAAGAAATGTAATTATACAAAAACCAACAAGAATAGGGTGGTGCAATTAATTCATTAAACAAACAAGTCTTATGAATTAGAGTGTGTGAGGCAT
This sequence comes from Enhydra lutris kenyoni, assembly GCF_002288905.1. Taxonomy (NCBI): domain Eukaryota; kingdom Metazoa; phylum Chordata; class Mammalia; order Carnivora; family Mustelidae; genus Enhydra; species Enhydra lutris. The sequence goes on along the minus strand of NW_019154100.1, from coordinate 33,351,438 downwards.
TATGGTAAGCAGTGTGTAAAATTCTTAACATAAACTCTGCCTCTCGTAATTTTATAGTTCAGTAGGAGAATAAACATATCTGGAGAGAAAATTATGACCAAGTTAGACACTGGGTAAAGGTGTCAGATAGGTACAGATAAAGTACTGCAGAAACAAATTAAAAGTTTGTGAGTTTTCTCAATGACCTTCCCTTACTGTGGAGGTTTACCCTGCACTTAATCTTTGGATGAATCATTTCGTGCCAGAATTTCTGCATCTAACAACAAGATAAAAAAAAAAAAAAAAAGGATACCTCTCATTGATGATTCTGAATGGCTCCATTTTTCTGACTATAAAAGAAACAATGACTTCTCCAGAGATCGTCCCAGCATGCAAGATGGAAAAAACATGCATTTGATGTGGCTTAAAAAAAAAATAGCCTGGTGCAAATTCTGGGTTTTTCCACTGGATAGAATTATGACTAATAGAGTCACTCACCGATTTTCTTACATCGCTCCTCTGAAAACCATCTGTATGACGAGGGTAATAACACAGTTGTTATGATCAAACACATCAAGTGAAAATGTTTCAAAAGGTATAAAGCACTGGGAAATATTAATATAATAGTAATCATTATCAACATAACTAAATGAAAAATTGGCTTAAACACAAATGAGAAAATAAAAGCCGAGCCTTAATCAGCAAAAAAACTGTAGACCATGGGCGAGAGAACGGTCATTCTCCTCCATTTGGAATGGCTGAGCTTACATTTCGTTACCTTTATCATCAGGACAGTTTCGTGCCGCACATATAATTTTCCTTTCTTTGTCGGAGCTACATGCAACATTGACCCTTCAGAGAATACTCAGGATACATAGTGATTTGCCCATTTGTAAGCTATCCGTGAAGACTGCTTTATCTCAGAGGCACAGTTGCTTTTATGAAAGGCAGAAGCTAGCAGTGACTGGAGTCTAAAAGAGGGAAGGTTGGCAGATAATAACAGAAGTAGTGATAAGAATAAGGCTTTGTCTGTATGCTATTTTTTCTGCTTAAATCCATGTTCTGGCTACATAATGCTCTCCTGTGATCCTGAGTAACCAAATAAGTCTAGTATATCATGTGTTTTTATATTAATCAATTTAGAGAGGGTAGGAAATAATGCAATAATGATCATAGCAGTATCTTATATACTTAGAAACAGTTATAAGTAGTTGCCACTATACTACTATCCAAAATTTTATCAGAATTTATCGCCTAATACAGTTTATAGTCTTTTACACCTGGAAATGGTATCAAGTATTTATCAGGCTTATCTTATTTTTATTTCAGTCCTCCAAACCAGAAAGGTCTTTTGTTTTTTTTTTGGTTTTTTTGAGTTTTAATGTACTAAAGGAAAAGCGAATTTTATAACTTCTCCCTCTGGCCTGTTTAAATATTTAACAAAGAAACTTTCCCTTTATTCTTAATTTTACTTTTGGCCATTTTCTTTTATATTAGAATCATAACTGAGGAGAAGGAGTAATGGACTGCTATTATCTTTAAAATAACGTGTAATACATCCACAGATAACTAAATTATTCATCATTTTTATTCTTCATATTCTTCTTGACTCTTCTTCCAAGCTCATGATAAAACTCACTCTTGCTCTGATCTATCCTTTTGTACTCTCTCCTCTGACCAGGTGTGAGTAAACTAGTGGTCATGCCCCTGAAAACTCCCAATACTGTTACTTCCCTAGCCTCAGCCATACTCCTTCCCAAAGCCTACACAGCCCACCTGTGGTGGAAATGGCACTCAACATCATTTTGGGGCATGTGTGTTACCAATTCTTTCCCATTTCACAAAAATGGACTAATGGCCTTACTTCCAGTAGGTAGCATGATTAGGGCAGGGAGGGGGGAGATTTTCTCTCTCCAAAAAACAAGTATAAACTGGATGACATTAGTAAAAACAAAAATTTCCAGGCATAGGAAACTGACCAAAGGCAAGCAACAAATTGAAAAAGTTTGCTCAGGAATAATTAATGCTCCATTGCTAAATAATGGTGAGTTGGTGGCCTTCCTGCAACAAGACTGTTTCCACCCCTCCCATGTCTAGGTAGTTACAACTCACCACTTCACCAGACAAAGAAATTAGATTTAGTTTGAAGTTTGGTTGCAAGGCAGCTAAGAATTCAGGAAGAATACAGGAAGATTTTGGTGATGAGGGCCAAGAGGTCTGATGAAGAACAGATACTAAAGGTTCCATGAGTACCTGCAGAACTGCCAGACAACCCATGTGTACCTGAGACCCCAGGGGACCCAGCAAGCTTGGAGAGATGTGCAAATGAGCTTTGACTTTGAATGTGTTTCTGACATTCAGGATAGCTAATGCAAAAGGACGGATGACACCAAGCTTCGGCAAATTGTGGAGCAACTGATTGTTAGTTGCCTTGAATTCTGTTTTCTGTGATAGTGACTTTCCTCTTCCTGTTGTTGTTGTTGTTGTTTAAAGTGGAGATAAAACTGATATGCAACATTGTGTTAGTTGTCCTTGGTTTTATCTATGGTTCCTTGATATGTCTTTTTTTTAAATTTTTCTGCCATTTTGTTACATGTTTTGTTTATAGACAGTGTATATTTACATTTTATTAAAAAATGTGTTCTTATCAGGGAATTTTTACCCATTTACAATTATTGTCACAAAATGTGTTTGACCACAAATTTTTGAGATCCTAAGTAACACACAAGTTTCCATAGCAAGAGAAAGGTAGGGTGTGGGTATAATTGTGGTCAGCTACACTTTAATGCCTGCACACTCGACGCTAATGCTCTGTGTAAATAATAGCAACAATAATATAAGCATATGTGTTCCTAACTTTGTGTCCTTCAAGCAGATTCCTGAGTCTATGAGTAATTGTAAATGATGTAAGGCTTTAACAATAAATATTACAAATAGTAATAAATAATATATAATACATTACTAATTAACAATTAATAATTACATTTGTGTAACATAATGGAAAAAAGCATTCTTAAAGTTTATTAAAAATTGAGTAAATAAAATTAATCCACCAAGAAGAAATATTTATAGAAATATCTGATGGGGTGCCTGGATGGCTCAGTTGGGTAAGCATCTGCTTTCAACTCAGGTTCTGATCCTGGGTCCTGGGATCCAGCCCTAGATCTGGCTCCCTGCTCAGTGGGGAGCCTGCTTCTCCTTCTCCCTCACCTTGTGCCCCTCCCCCAACTCCTGCACATGCTCTCTCTCGCTCACTCTCTCTCAAATAAATAAAATCTTTAAAAAAATAGTAGTATTCTAGAATTTGAGGCAAATGTAAAATTAAGAAAAAAATAGAAAAAGTCACATCAAAAAAAAACATGATGTAGTCAATTTGTAGTTAAAAATTAAAATCCTAGGGTGCCTGGGTACCTCGGTTGATTAAGCACCTGCCTATGGCTCAGGTCTGATCCCAGGATTCTGGGATTGAGTCCAACTTCCGGCTTCCTGCTCAGCCAGGAGTCTGCTTCTCCTTCTCCCTTTTCCTTTCCTCCAAGTTATGCTCTCTCTCTCTTTCTTTCCTAGTTCACTCTCTCTCAAATAAATAAATAAATAAATAAATAAATAAAATCTTTTTTAAAAAGTAAATTCCTAGTTTTTAAATGTTTCCATTATTATTTAAAAAGAAATGATGTAAATCCATTAGCAATTTAATTTGACATATAAAAATAATGATAATATAAATGAGAATTAATTTATTGAAAAACATAGAACCAGAATTTATAAACGCAAGGCTGATTCACTGAAAAAGGACAATGAATAACAAAACTCACATAATTCTTTCAAGTATGTATAAGAAAAAGATACAAATTCAGCAAATTTGCAGTGAAAAATCAGCTATGCAGGAGCCTGAAAGCATTTAGTATGTGTAATTATCAACGTTTTGGTAATATATTCACACAATTTTGATGAGATGGATTATTTTCCAGGAAAATGTGAGTTTTAAAAATTCAGTGAACTAAAAAGCATAAAGATATCAAGAACTGAGAAAGGAATTTAAAACACTTTTAAAAAAAGGTGTGTCTGAATTTCTAAGCTCTTTAAGTTAATGTATTTAATCTCCTCTAGAGCAAATAATTTATGACCCGTCCCACCAAAAAATGATTAAATGTTTCAAATTCGTTTAAAAAGAGACATAAAAATTAATTTCAAGTCCTGTCTGAAAAAAAGGAAAACACAGTGCTCTTTAATCTGTTTAAAAAAAAAAAAGGTCTTAAAAAAAGACTAACAAAAGTCTTAAATAGAATAAATAAACTAATCACAACAGTGTTTTAAAGGACTAATCATGACTCTGTTGGCTTCACTCCAGAAATACAGGGATGATGGAATACAGAAAATCTACCAATTTCTCATCATTTAGTTAAAAGATAAAACTATTCGATTGATTGCATAAGTACAAAAGTATCTATAAACCAATTGAGAAAAACTTAAACTAATATCCAGCAATCATATTTAAAAACATAACACAAGTGATTCCATAGAATCCAGAAACAGGACAAGGCTGAATCATCTCAACATAGTCCATTATATTTCCAGCTAAAACTATGAGACTACAACCAGAAATGAGACATTACGGTGATGGAGACAAATTATCATCGTCTGCAAGTTATACAATTACTTACCCCTCTCTAACCCCCCTAAAACCTCACAAGAATCATATGTTAAGTATGATTACAGTTACAAATATAAAAATGTAAAATATTTCTCATATTTTATTGAAAAATGGGATGGAAATTATAACAAGAAAATCCTATTTACCATAGCATTAATGTGTTTAAAAGCTAGAAATAAATTTTAAAAGGAACGTTCTAGACATATACAAACTACAAAATTTCCTAAGAGACATAAAAGGAAACCTGAATAAATAGAGAGACATATCTTGCTCTTGAGTGCTGAAAACACATTGATTATTTTTGTGAGTTAATATGTAGATATAATGTCAGTTCACTCAAATCTCAACAAGACTTCTAAAATTGACCAAGTAATTGTTCATTTCAAAAAGAGTAATTAATTCAAAATATGGTCCAACATTTCTTATATGTTTATATTTCTTTAAATTTTGCTCTAAAAGATATTATGTTAATTCAAACTTTCAAACTGATTCCTAAGCTAGTTGTTTTTTCTTTTTGCCTAATTTCCTAGCTGGAAATTTTCCATGCTAGACTAAACATAAATTGGAGAGAAAATCCAGGAACATTTGATTCTTATCATCCAAAAGGGTCAATTATGCACAATGAACAGCACACAGGGGACTGATGTCCAATTTTTCACTGTGTAGCTTGACAAATTACTTAATCTCTCCTGTCCTATAAACTGGGGATATACCTACTCAACTGGATTCATATGATTATTAAATTAGATAGCACCTACAAAATGGATACCAAGGATTTAAGTATAGAATTTATACTTGATCTTTTTTTTTTTTTTTTTTTAAGTAGGCTCCATGCCCAGCATGGAGCCCAATACAGGGCTTGAATTTAAAACCCTGAGATTGAGACCTGAGCTGAGATCAAGAGTCAGATGCTTAACTAACTGAGCCACCCAGGTGCCATTATAAATTTTTTCTCCTCTCTTTTCCATTTCAATTTTCCTCTCCCCCTAGCCCAACCAGCAAGCCTCTTGCCCTCATGTCCTTTATTGTGGAGAAGCTGTAAGATCAGTGACCCATTAGCCGTCATGACAACAGCTTGGGCAACTCTAATTATAAGCCCAGGAGAAAATACCATGCAAAGAGTCAGGAACCTAATTCTAACCATCCCACCACTTAGCTAAGTGTCTGCGTCTGAAGTATCTTATCTTTAAAGTAAAGGTAACACCCGTTACTTCCATACAGTCCAGAGCTTCCATACCAGATGATCCTTCAAGGTGTGTCTAAGATTTATGATGACAGAAAGATGTGGTGATGCCCTGGCTCTGCCCCTTTTTCTAGATTTTCATCCTCACTCTGTCATTGACTTGGGTGCTATGACCTAAGGTAAGACTTACCAGAGTCTTTTTTAGAAAACTGTCCAAAGTCATGACTTCTCAGTCCTGCATAGTAGTCCTGCAGATTCCTTTTTTCCATTCTGATTCTTTTCCTGATGGCCTCAGATCCTTAGCCTGAGAACTCGTATAGGATTTAAATATCAAGGAAGTATATGAAACAAAATGATTCTGTCACAAGAAAAACAGAGAAGATATTAAATTAAGCTCTGAGTGATAATAGGACATCTATCTTAGATTACCTATTTCCAGTACCAGCAGGTAATAAGATTCTTTACGGCTCCAAAGTAAATGCCAAAGCATTTAAATGCCGAGAACCAAATTTAGAAAGATAAGGCAGTTGCACATATATTGGGATAAAATGGTATTGAAAATGTAAGACAGCTCTCCTTAGCAAGAACGAATGCTCTGCATTTGTTGGAAATGTGCTTTTCTTAGGTTCTGTTGGAACCATTAATGAGGGAAAGGGACAAGGAGTCACCAGCTAAGTCAGAGAGTGAGAGCAAAGGGTAGGGCAGCTGGGCAGCTGCTGAGGTCAGTAGAATATACAGAATGATGAAACACTGCAGCACTAGACCGTCTTGGGAAAGTAATGAGGTGGAGCAAAATGTGTTGAACAAACCTCCTTTTGGAAAGATTACGGGGTGTGCTCAGAAGGAACATTTGATAGGCAGCTTGGGATGGAGATGAACGTATCCAGTTCCCAACTGGATGTGGAATAAGCAGCTCATTTTTAACATGATCAAAATAGAATCTTGTCCTCACTAACCTTGCTCCCTGTCTCTCCCACCTCAATAACTGACTCCCCACTTATTAAGCCCAGAATGTAGTCAATGTCCTTGATTCCTCATGATGTTATTGTCCATACCAAATCCATCAGCAAATCCTTCTTCCTTTGTCTCCAAAGCCTCCAGTGTAGTTGTGTACTCTCTGGGGTCTACATGCTTACCAGACCAGTAATTTATTTCTCTTGATTATGCAATGTGGAAGGGCCTTCTTGTTTTACACACACACACACACACACACACACACACACACACACGTGTTTTTTTAAGCTCTTTGGAACTTTTTGAAATTTTCCTTGAGGTCTACTGATTATATGATCAATTTCATAAATAATTCATATGGAACTGAAAAGAGGTTACATTATTTAATATATACCTATAAGGCCCGCTTTAGTAAGTTTTTAGACCTCTAGTCTCAGGAACGTTTTGTGTGTGATCTATCTGTATCTGTGAGAACACTGGTAGTCTTCTATTTTAGGTGTTGGTTCTACTTCTCTTTCCCTGTAATTTCTGCTTTATGAAAACAGATGCTGTCCCTGAGTGCAGAGACGTTAGCAATGATCACATCTTTATCGTAAACTGTAGCCCTTAGCGGTATAAAGTGTACCTCTTTATCTCATTTGATACTCTCTGATATGAGTTCTACTTTGTCTGCTAACAAGATTAGGACCTCTATTTTCTTTTTCCTTGAATGCCTCTGGTAAAGTTTTAAGTATCCTGTTGTTTTTCACCTTTGTGAATAATTTATTTTAGATACATTTCAGGAATCAAGCATAATGGTGGGTTTCCTTTGTCTGAAAACCTTGCTTTTTGATAGTTAAGATAATATGTATATTTATTGATACAATAAAATCTTTCATCACATGTCTGCTTTCTTTACTCTTTTGTGGGGAGGAATGTTTGTGGGTTGGTGTGTATGTTTGTGTTTAGAAAGGTTTTATTGTTGTTGTTCTAATGGTTACAAATACCTTTATATCATGCTTAGTCATCTCTTTCTTTAGATAGTATCAGCAGTCACCATTACAACCATTACTGAACTTACTAGTAAACTTCTTTTTCCTTTCTTCTCCCTCACTATACAATTTTAGTGCCCTAGTATTACCTATTATCTATTCTTTCTTATGTACCTTCTTGTCTTCATGGTCTTCATTTCAGAATTTTTTGTTTAAATTCCTCTCCTGGGTTAGCTCTCCTTTTATATCTTTTTGTGGCCTAACTTTATCATTTTCTGTTCATCCAGTTCTGATTCGTGTCATTTCTTAAAGCTCCAGTCATTTTTAAAAAGTTCTTCTAATTTGTTTGAAATATGGGTAACAGTGTTTGTCTGCTTTGTGGTCATGTTTCTGGAACAGTCTCATCATCAGAATGCTATTCAGTACATTTTTATCCATTTTTCTTTTTATGATTCTGTATGGAGTTATGCCTGATTCCTTCTTCATTTCTGTGTTTAAATGGTATAGGTTTTCCCATGAGGGGAGAAGATGGGCCAGTGATTTCCCAGCTTCAAGTAAGCAAGAAGGACCAGCACATGGTCTCAGTGTACGGCCAGCTTTCTCGCTCTCAGAGCTGCATCCGGTTCAGGGGGTTTTCTGCCTCCATCCCTGAGTTTATGTGGGATCAAAAGGCCTCACCTTCCAAAGCGTGCTCTCACCTTTAGAAAGGATAATTTTCCTGTTCAGTATTTTCTGGGATCTGCTTCTTGTGGGCCGCTTTTTCCTTAGCTGTCTGTTGTTGTCTTTTGCTCAATTTTTATTCTATTTTCATCCCTAGTTGCTCAAGGTGAGGCTCAGTTTTTTGGGGAGCAGGCTCAGACTGTGACAGCACTGATCTGTGTGAATTTACGTGCAGTTTGTGCCCTTTCCCAAGTCTTGGATCCCACGTAGGCATTCCCAGGTTTTGCCCTTTGTTTTACTAAAGACGCTGTCTGAGGGATTCTCCCACCTCCCCACCTCCCATTCCCCCACAACCCGCCCAACTCTTCCCCCAACCCCCTCCCCCCCATCCTAGGCAGTCCATTTGGTTGGAGATGATCTATAATGATTGAAAGCTACATCTTCATCATGATGTCACTCTTCGGTAGTTGAAGACTTAAAGCAGATCTCTTCAACTTTCAGCTTAAAACCCTCAAAAGTTTCCCACCAGCCTCAAAATAGAACCCCAATTCTTTTTTTTTTTTTTTTCAGATTTTATTTATTTATTTGATAGAGAGAGACATATTGAGAGAGGGAATACAAGCAGGGAGAAACAGGCTTCCTGCCAAGCAGGGAGCCCAATGCCAGGCTGGATCCCAGAACCCTGAGATCATGACCTGAGCTGAAGACAGACGCTTAACGACTGAGCCACCCCAGTCTACAAATTCTCACATGATCAGTCTCCTACAAACCTCCCTTACTTCACTTCTTTAAAGATTTTACTTATTTATTTTTGAAAGAGAAAGAATGAGTGGGGGAGAGTCAGAGGGAGAGGCAGAAGCAGGCTCAATGTGGGGCTAGATCCCAGAACTCTGGGATGGTGACCTGAGCCAGACACAGACGTTCAACCCACTGAACTACCCAGACGCCCCTCTCTCATTTCATTTCTAATTTCTGCCCTTGCTCCCTACATCCAGAGCCACTAGCCTTCCTTCTGCTCCTCAGACAGACCAACTCATTCCCAGTTGGGGTCTGTGCCTGGCACAATGTCCCCTCTTTAGAGAGATCTGCCCCATCCTCTAACCAAAAACAGTCACCCAACCACCCTCACTCTCACTGTGCTAGCCTAATGATCGTCCCATCCCATCTTGAGATCTGATTCTATTTCTGTTTATACTGACAGACGTTCTCTCTCTTCCATTAGACTCTACCCTCTGTGAGAGCAGAAATGTTCTATCCTGTTCACAACTCTATCCCTGGTGCCTAGAACACTCCCTGGCACACTGGAAGTCAGGAAATATTTATTGAGTGAACAAGGGAGGGGTGGGAGGAAGGGAGAGATACATAGGCACAGTTATGAGTATGTTGTTTAAACTCAGAAAAATACGAATTTACATTGTACTTCAATCACCTGTTGGCTCTATCTCTTTACAAATCTCTCAAAGAATCAGATCCCTAAAATATAAAACAAGGAGGAAATAATATCTTTTTCACACTATTTGGGAGAATATAAAATGAAATAACATAGAAAAGCACTTAGTAGAGGAATTGATATAATTTCTTCTTCTCTTACTCATACAAATGCCAAGTCACATGTCTTTATGGCCACTCTCAAACAAGGGATTTCTTCCTCAAGAAGGCATTAGAATAAAACTTTGGGCACAAAGGATTACTTGTGCTTGATCAGGCATGTGTGGTTCTCCTGGATCTGCACTTGGGATGGCTTCCATGCAGTTCTCATGTCTATCCTGGCTAATTCCACTAGTACATGAAAAGAGTCATTCAGATGCATTGCTCTCTTAACAAGACAAGTAGAGGAAAAAAGTAGCTGAGGGAAAAGACTTCTTCCTGAATGTCTTGACCCATTTCTCCCTTACACCTCAAAGTCATTGCATAGCAGTTCAATTAGCAGCAAATACCTCCAAACATGTCATCATTTACACATTCTTTGATTTTGAAAGTTACTACTTCACTGGGTGATAATGTCTTGCTAGAGGGTGCTGAGAGCCTAAGTACTATTAGAGAAAATGTTGCCAGGCTGAACTGTGGTGGTCTCAGGAGCAAAGGTATGGCACAGAAAGTACTAGAAGACCAGGTTGCCATTTTAGAACTCGTCTTGTTATTTTCTCTGATGCTGCAGAGAACATTCATTTGCATCGCTTAAAACAGAAGAGGACAATTGGGAGAGTTTTCCTGTGCCCTATTTTTATTTGCATTGCTGTTGCCTTCTCTAGTTTTCTGAGCTGGGAATTGAATTCACTTGTTTGCCTCCTTCCACTTTTATGAACAAAGGTGTTTGGAGCAATGCATTTTCATTTGCACATTCTCAGAAATGCCTATCATGGATTCTGATATGTGGCAGTTTTTATTGTCATTTTAAAAAAATTCTGGGGCGTGTGGGTGGCTCAGTGGGTTAAAGCCTCTGCCTTTGGCTCAGGTCATGATCCCAGAGTCCTGGGATCAAGCCCCGCTTCAGGCTCTCTGCTCCGTGGGGAGCCTGCTTCCTCCTCTCTCTCTCTCTGCCTACTTCTGATCTCTGTCTGTCAAATAAATAAATAAAAAATCTTAAAAAAAAAATCTGTAATTTCAGGTGCACCTGGGTGGCTCCGCCGGGTAAGCATCTGCCTTTGGCTCAGGTCATGATCCCAGGGTCCTGGGTTTGATCCCTGTGTAGGAAATCTGTGCTCAGCGGGGAGTCTGCTTTCTCCCTCCCACTCTGTGCTTCTCCTCCTCATGCTCTCTCTTTTTCTCTCAAATAAATAAATAAAATCTTTAGTATATGTGCTGCCGAAGCGAGCACAATAAATAAAATCTTTAAAAAAAAAATCAGTAATTTCAGTTTGCATTTCCCCTTTCATCCAGGAGTTTTTAATAGCAGGTATTAAAAATTCCTAGGTAGAAGGGACTTTCCCCCTGTTGTTGTAAGTATCGGTTTCTTTCTTTCTTTTTTTTTTTTTTAAAGATTCTATTTATTTGACAGACAGAGATCACAAGGCAGAGAGGCAGGCAGAGAGAGAGAGGAGGAAGCAGGCTCCCCGCTGAGCAGAGAGCCCAATGTGGGGCCTGATCCCAGGACCCTGGGACCATGACCTGAGGCAGAGGCTTTAACCCACTGAGCCACCCAGGCACCCCTTATTATCGGTTTCTAAGTAAATTCTAGTTTTACTACATTGTGACCAAAGAGCATTGGTTACATTACTTATACTTTAGGGAGGTTACTGATATTTTCCTTGTTTCTCAACATTTGATCAGTTTTTGTGACTCTGCCAAGGGCAGTTGAGAAAAACAGGTGGTCTCTATTATTGTGATGCATGTTTGATGTGTATCTACAGAGTCTACTCATATTGTTCAGATCTTCTATCTCATTATTTTTGTGCTCTTGATCTGTCTCCTACTGAAAGAGGAAGAGTAAAGCCTCCTTTTGTTAGTGTGTTTCTATGTCTCCTTGCACTTTCTGTGATTTTATTTCATAAAGGTGGTTGCTGTTTTATTTACGCATAAATATCCTTGTGTGACATCTGCATTGTGGGTAGTAGCCATTAGCACCAAAAAGTATCCTTCTTTGTCATGTCATAGATTTGGGACTTGAATGCTTTGATATTAGCATTGCTACCTGCTCTTTTTTTATTTCCATTGGCTTGGTATCTACGTGTCCCTTCCTTTATTTAGAACTTCTCCAAATCATGTTGTTTCAAGTGTGTCTCTTGACACAGAGTTGGGTTACATTTTTGCGAACTGAATTGAAAATCTTATATGTTTATCAGGTACTTTTCTATTATGACCAATATGTTTCATCCCAACTGTATCATAATATTTTATGATTATGTGTGTTTTGGTTTATTTGTTATCCTTCTTTCTCTAAGAGATGTGTATTCCTTTGCATACATATACAAAAATACAATATATACATTTGCATTTTTATAAGTAATATATGATGTATACTTACCTGTATGTGTTGATATATATGTCCTATTTTTGGTATTCAGGAAAATTTATATTTTTGTACTAGTAATTTCCTTTGTATCTATACTTTCCTTCTTTCTTTCTTTCTTTTTTTTTTTTAGTAGGCTCCATGTCCAGCATGGAGCCCAATGTGGGGCTCAAACTCAGGACCATGAGATCAAGATCTGAGCAGAGATCAAGTGTCAGATGCTCAACTGACTGAGCCGGTCCCTACCAAGAGCCCCGTATCTATACCTTTTTAAATGTCCTCAATCCCCTTTTTCTTACTTGGCCTTTTACTACATGGTGTATCAGGGGTTTTGGTTTTGTTTTTATATCAGTACCACCTATTAGCATGGAACAATGAGTTTTATCTGCTTTCCTCTTTCCCTCTCCCATTTCCTCCCAACATCTGGGTTGTTTCTGCTTTATCACCATCTCCCACCTCATCTCCACCTTCACTGTATTCTTAAATGTGTATGTGTGTGTTCTGTAACGCTCACTCCAGTCCTCCTGCTGAGTATTCCCCAGTGCCCACTGTGTTGCATCATGTTCATCCCCTAGTAGATTTTTCAGGAAGACATGATGGGCTCAGGATTCCCCAAGTTCTTGCATGTTGAAAACGGCTTTGACATCCGTTGATGCTTGAAGGACTGTTTGGCTGGACATAAAACCTTTTCTTTCATGCAGTTTTCTAAAAGTGGCATTCCACTGTTACTTTCCGTGCAGATTCTGAAAAGAAATGGTTACTCTAATTCCTTTGCCTTTGTAAATATTTATCTCCCCCCTTCCCCTCCCCCCCACAGACCTTGAAAAATTTATCTCTTTCTTTGAAATCTCATAGCTTTATTGGGATATGTTTCAGAGTGAATCATTCTGGTTTAATCTTTCCAGGTACTCAGGGAGCCATTTCACTGTACAGATTCAGATGTTTTGTTTCTATTTCTGTAGAGTTTTTGTGAATTATTATTTTAATTATTAACCCTTTTTCATTATTTTTCCTCTTAACGTGTTCCAATAATATGAATATTATTGTTTCTCTGTCAGTCTTTCATTTCTATTACTTCCTCTTTGACTTTTAGTTTTTACTTCATTCTTTATGCCATTTAAATTTTTTGGTTGTTTTCTTACCTTTCTTCAATGCTCCTTATTAAAATTTCATTTGAGTCTCTTCTCCCTTGGGCACCTGCTACTTCTTGTTTTTTTTTTTTTTTTAAGATTTTATTTATTTGACAGACAGAGATCACAAGGAGGCAGAGAGGCAGGCAGAGAGAGAGGGGAAAGCAGGCTTCCTGATGAGCAGAGAGCCCGATGTGGGGCTCGATCCCAGGAGTCTGGGATTGTGACCTGAGCCGAAGGCAGAGGCTTTAACCCACTGAGCCACCCAGGCACCCCTCTTTTTTCATTTCTAAGAAAATTTTGTCTTTTTCTTCCACTTCTTTCCTGAACTCTGTCACCTTTTTTGTATTTTCCCCTACGTTTTGTCCATTCCGGTTTAGGTTTAGAATTTTTTATTCTAGGTGATTTTTTATTTCCTCAAATGCTTGAGTACATTAGATTCTTTTTAGTCTAATATTTAAAGTTATAGTCTGCCCCATGGTGGTTGTTTTTAGGGTGTTTTCTTTACTTGACATACATGACATTTCGTTTGCTTATTTAACTTTTTAAAAAAGATTTATTTGTTTTTAGAGAGAGAAAGAAAGACACAGGGAGGAGCAGAGGGAGAAGGAGAGAAAATCTCAGGCAGACTCTGCACTGAGCACAGAGCCTGACAGGGTTCTCCATCCCACAACTCAGACTCCCCTCCTGTTGCTCTTTTTTATGTTAATATCTAAATATTTTGCCACCCTCCCATGCTTAGACAATAACAATAGCAGTAAACAAACCCACAAAAAAAAAAAAAAAAACAATTTCAGGATCTATTTGCACTTCTCACCCCTCCCTTTCTCACTCCCACCCTGCCCAGACAAAGGGACATGTGTGAGTGTGTGTGTGTGTGTGTGTGTATGTGTGTGTGTTCAGATATTGTGTTAATAATTTGCCTGCATCCGTTCTTTTGGATTAGTTCTTTCTTTCTTACTCTTCAGCATGGTTATGATATTTATTACTAATACAGTTGGGTTAGCTTGTTTCAAACTGCTTTCAGTTTTAAGATCCTTCCTTCCCTGTTATTCTTGATTTAGTTTTATTATTTATTTGACAAGGTGAAACATTTCTGAAAGTTAAAAGTCTATGAGATGCGTTTTTGGAAGGGTGTCATTCTTAGACCACCTCCATTGTGTTTCTTTCATCCCTTTGAGGGTAATCTACTTCCTTATGTCCTGGTTTATCCTTCATGCATTTCTTTTCATAAAGACAAGGAGATATAAGCATAATTTCTTACGATTCCTTCTCTCTTACACAAAAGGTAGCATATTATGCATTCTCTATAGCATTTCACTTTTTTTCATACCATCTAGGAATCACTGCATATGAGTCCGTAGAGATCTTCACATAGGACCCCATTGTGTCCGTGTACCTCAGTTTACACAACCTGTCTCCTCTTCCTGGACATTCACGTGGTTGCCAGTATTTTTCAGTTATAAATAATGCTGTGATAAATAATCTTGAACCTGTATATATTTGATTGTTGGAGGTATAACTTCCAGGTAAAATTCTAGAACTGAAGTTAATGAATTGAATGCTAAATGTTATTAGATATTGCCAAAATATGGCATTTTGCGCTCCCACCAGCATATATTGCCTGCACTGACAAGCTGTTGAATATTTGCCATCGAATGGATTGAAAAATTATGTCCGTGTATTTTTAAATCTTACTCTGGGTCAAATTGAAACTCTTCTCATGTGTTTAAGGTCCACATTTTTATCTTTTTGTAAATTGTCTGCTCATGTCTTTTGACCATTTTTTATAGAATTGGGGGGATTTTTAAAAATTCATTTTTTAGAAGTTATTTATCAAGAGGGATTGTATCTGTAGTATAGACTGCGAATATTTTATTCCACTTTGTCATTTGTCCCTGGGTTTGCTTATGATGCTTTTGTCTTTCAAACATTTTTTTTTTTACATAGCCAAAGTTAAACAATACTTTCTTTATGTGTCTGAAATTTTAGTCATAATTAGAAAATTTTTCTTATACTTGAGTTAGAGATGGATTCATCTGCTTTCTTCTTGGGCTTGCAAAGGTCTGTGGGGCTCATTCTTAATATAGATTTCTGCTCTATTTGAAGTTTGTATCTATGTATATCGAATGGACCTGATTTTATCTTTTTCCCCCCCCCAAATGGTTAGTCATTCGCCCAACACCATTTATTTAAAAAAACAAAATGCTAAACTCATGTCAGGGAACTTTTTCTGTAAAAGACTAGATTGTGAAGGTTTTGGCTTTGGGAACCCTGTGCTCTCTGATGATAATACTCCGTACACCTGCTACAGCTCAGTAGCAGCCACAGAGAAGATGTAAATGAAAGGGTATGGCTGTGTTCCACTCAAGCCCCATTTACAAAGACAGGTGATGCATCTCTTTTGGCCTGTGAGCTGTCATTTGCCGAACTCTTGTCTGTCTTATTGCATTAGTTTGTCTGCCTAGGCAAAAGCCAGGACCACACTGTGTTAATTAGAGAAGCTTTGTAGTATGTTTTGCTATCTGAGGGGGCTAATCTCTCCTGAGAGCACTATCCATTCCTGAATTGATTTTTCTGTATAAAATTTAGCGTCAACATGATAGGCTATAAAAATTAAAAGCTCATGGGAAATTTTATTAAAAATACATTACATTTAAAATCAATCAGTCTCACTTCCGTGCCTTATTTTTCTCTTGTGCTTTACCTCAGTTGCTTTTGGTACTTAGGAAAATATATATTTTTAGTGTGAAGGTTCCGATTGTATGAACACTACTTATGCTGCTCTTAATCTCCTTTTTTCTTTCTTATCCTTTTACTTTCTGATGTTCAAACAACATCTGTTGACTCTATCTATGACCTGTATGTCAGCCAATGATGTTATTCTACTGTCTTTGTTTTCTGCCCCTTCTGCTCATCTTTTAAAAATTGCATTTTCCTTACTTTGTCAGAATTAATATTTACATATGGTTTTTTAATCCATGTTCCATATTGTTTTAGTCTTCACTGTACCATTAAAAACATAGTAAATCCTCATTGGCTGCTCTTGTACTGGGGAATTTTTAAAAAAAGATTTTATTTATATATCAGAGAGAGAGAGAGCACAAGCAGGTGGAGTACCAGGCAGGGGGGAAGCAGACTCTCCACTGAGGAAGGAGGCCGATGAGGGACTCAATCCCAGGACCCTGGGATCATGACCTGAGCCGAAGGAAGACGCTTAACTGATGAACCACCCAGGCATCCCTTTACTGAATTTCTTCCAGTTATCTTTTGTTTGAATGAAGACGTACTTTAATAAATTGCTCAAGAAGAGCACCCAGGTATCAGTATCCACCCAGTGAATGAAAGAAATAATAATAATAATAAAAATTCCACTTTCAACTTCTATAATGCAGCTCTTGTTTCCATGCTAAGGTAGAAAAGATGATGAATTATTCCAAACCTTAATATAGAAATAATACTGCATTTTCTGAACCTTTGCAACATCTAGGCCAACTTCCTCAAATACCCAATCCTGCATGTCTTGCAGAGCTGGGGCCATTCAGAGTTCTGTTCCTTGAAATATATTTAACCTACATTGTACACTTAGCAAGCACAGGCAAGCAAACAAACTTTTTCAGAGTGTGAGCTCTTCTGAGGAAAAAACTACAAAACCGTATCTCAAATCCCAGACAAATACCATGCAACATAGGAATGTGTTAGGCAGTGGTTCTCAAGTGTAGGGAAATAACATTAGGCATGATACAAAGTTCTGATGCTAATTTCCAGTAGTTTCCTTTTTGTTAACTCCTATGATTGTCCATGAGAAGCCTCTGCAATAAGTCTCCTGCCAACAAGCCTGGCATAGGGTTATCCACGGGACTGTTTGCATGCTGGTCCCAGCCATGGACCACGGATGATTCTTTCTCTTACATTCCATTCCTTGGGTTGTTATGAGACCCAAAGTAGAAGCCTTGGAGAAGCATTGCTTCTCAGAAAGGACCAGGTGTGGAAAACAGGTGGGGTGCGCCTTGGAGACATGCAGTGAAAAGAAAGAAAAAAAGAAGAGGGGAAAGTGAAGGATCCTGGTAAAATGAAAGAGAAACAAGACATACCGGCCATTCTTCTGCCAACCTTCCCTGTCCATTAAAGAAACTGTACAGAAAAGAGCATAACAGTCTCCCAGAACAGGATGATCCCAAATATTAAACACTCTCCAAATTAGAGGTGAGGATAGAATAAAAATTAAGATTTCAAACATACAAAACTACTGCAAAAAAGTCAGAAAACAGAAACTTCAGCTGATGCAGTCTCTTCACAAAAGCATTCATTCCCTGTTTTTTTTCCCTAATAATCATCTCCATCCCATAACTTTTTATTACCAGTTGCATGAGAAGCCTTGACGATTCAGGTGTCTCTGAATATGCCTTATAAAGAATAAGTAGCACCTCCAGAATCTCTGCCCAATTCTACTAATAAAACATATGAGTGGATCTCAGAAGGTAGCAAATTTTATGGTAGCTTCCACACACTCTCTAATCAGATTTTATTTTTTCCAAGCTTAAGTAACCATTCTTTTCCTGCAATTTTAATGAATGGAGAATTGCAGCCAAACCTTGCATTCTATTGAAGATCTCTTCAGAAGTGTTTTGACTTTTCTGGGGACAAGGCACTATTTCTGAGAACTCTTAGAAATAATTATGTTCTAATGGAAGATTGGGGCCTCCTTCCAACCAGATCCTTCCCACTGGAGAACCAAAAAAGCAGAGCAGCCAAGTGCAGAGCAAACATCATCATTCATGAAGAACCAATAACTCGTAAAGCATAGAGTTCCTCGGGTAACGTTCAAATGGTAACATCCAGGAACATAAAGGATAGCTCCTGTGTTCTCCTCCTAAATTCAGGCCGAATATAGAACTTGGCACAACCTTGTCACAGAAAGACTTCTCTCTGAAAAGACTCCGAGCTCACTTATCCAGTTAGTTATGCTGAAGAGCACAGTCTGTCCTAAACTCTCAGGCACCAGCAGAATGGACAGGGCCAGAAAAAGATGGTCTCTGTTGTCTTTTCCACGTCAAGGACCAGAACTCAAGTAAGCACAGCCAAATGCATGTCAGTGTCCCAACAGAAAAGTCATTCCTACACTGGAAAAGAGGGAGTCAGGGGGAGCTCAGCAGTTTAGAAACATCACCTTTAACATTCTCCATGTGGAGAAGGTAGGGAAAAATCTCGGCTACAAAGAAATATGAAAAAGAGGGGACAAGTATTTCCCACTAATACATTCCTACCAGTTGCTGTCGTGAGTACACCCATGAACACGGAGTGCTCAGAATCCCACATGAGCACATTGGGACTTCCTGAATTAAAGCAATTGCTGAGTGGCATCACAGCGAACTCCAGGTCACCAGCAAACAAGCAAAGTAAAAAAATAAAAAAATAAAAAAGCCAAATATTCAGCTCTACCGTTGAGAATGCATAAGCTACTTGAGAAATAGAAGAAAACTTTACTTTTTTTCAGATGATCCCAAACTGCTGATTTCTTTATCGAAATTGTGACTCTTGACAGGTTAAGAGTAGGCAGTTTCCCACTACTCATAGCCTGACTTGACATGCATCCAGGCCAAGATCCATCTTAAGCAGATGGAATTGAACACTTTAAACATTTGAATATTTAAAGCCTGCACTGCCCCAAATTGGGAGCTCTGGATATGCTACTGACATACTGATTTCCAATTCTACTGAAGCTACCTTTCCCATGAAGAGTTTCAAGGGCCCTGGCAGAGTGCTGGGGAGCCGTTGTTCTGATTAGCGTGTGTTTGCTCACTCATTGCCTTTCTCATGTGCCAGAATGGACTGGAGAAGTAGAGCAAGGGCCCTCCGGAGCAGAGATGGAGTGGATTGCAGTGGGCTGGGGCTGGATCCTTCCTCTCCCCTCCAACCCAGGCCAAAAAAAAATGTAAACAATTAGAATCAATGAGTTGTCATGGCAACCAGATTTGGAAGAATCTGAGGTGGAGGCCAGAAGGCTAAAACATGCCAAAACAAAGAAATAAAATCTGTCCACAGAACAGGGTAATTCCAGAGATAGTCACCTGGGGCTCAAATGAAATCTGATTCACGTCTTAGTGAATTTCCATCTTGATTTTATCTTTACTATTTTACTCTGTTCCCAGATTTCCTCTAACAGCATCAAGACTCTGATAAGCTAAGAAAATTGGTCTTGATTCCTGTTTGCAAACCTTTGTCCTGGGGGCTCCTAGTTCCTAGTTGCTCACTTGTAAAGCACCTGACTCTCGTAGCAAGTTACCCACATTGAAATTCAGAGCCAGACTGACCCTGGCTGGCCTCTTCAAGACCTTTCAAAAATCTTTACTCATGGTATTTCAAATACTCGTACAGAAACAAAAAGATAGAGGATTTGATTCAGAAGTATGAGCATTTAAGCTGCGTGTATACCATAACATTTCAGATTGACAAAGTGTAGGAAGTGACTATACTAACTTACCTGATCAAAAAAATTTTTATAAAAAATAAAGAACTTACTTATTTAAAACACCAATCATGGCAAGATTCTTTGACCAGCTTTTCTTGCTAACTGATTGGTCAATTAACAGATAGACAGATACCCGCTTCAAGGTAAAATTATTTTTGCTCTGAATGCCATGCACGTCTATCTCTCCATCTCCATCCCTTTTCCTTTGAGATGGAAACATCATTGATACCTACTGCTACCAGCCAGGTATGTGCAGTAAGTCTAGAATTTAATCATTAAGTAAGTATTTGCTGGTCAGTTAGTGTCCATATATAGGCAGCTGGGGATAGAGAAATGAATAAGATCAATTTTTGACCATCCTGTAGTTGGATATCTCTTATTGCCTAAAATTTCCTAAAAGATTTGCATCCTTTTGATTCAAAGATTCTGCAAATAGTACAACAGCTACTTGTAATTGTAATTTTTGTAAAAATTGTAATATTTACCCTAGAGTTTAGGGAATGAGAAAAGACCAGGTGGGACTCAAGACTAAAGACCATTTTCCCTACTCTTAATCGAGATCCTGAAAAGATCTGCTCCTTACTTTACTCCCTTGTTTTCTGTCTTGCAAAATGAATGTCCTGAGACATTTTAAGCCTTCAATTAGGATTAAAGTTCTTTGGAGCAAACAAAAGAAAACTAACAAATCCTATGAGAACAAACTTTTTTTTTTTCCATGCAAATTGGCAATCAGAGTCTCCACTCCAAAGACCTGGTTCGTGTAAGGTGAAAAGACTGCTGTGTGTAGTAAGCTTTCATCCTGAAACTAACAACCTTAGTAAAAGGAAGAAAATCCATCAGGGCCCAGGGGAGTTGATATGGGAAACTGAGCGGGTCTTTAAGCTGATTCTCTTGTCTTGTACATGATTTAACTGTAGAGGAAAAACAATGGGATTTTTTTAACGTTTTTGCTCAGGTTATCTTGATAGTTCATTTTGGCAAGAGATTTCCAAGCATTAGGAAGTTACAAACTTAAATTAATATGTTGAAGAGAAAAATCTGCCAAGTCTCCAACATACGCTCGTGCGAGTGCCTGCGCCATGACTCTGAGACCCTATGGGCTATGCGGCTTGCCTTTGAGAGCTGTGCCTGCGACTTGATGGTGTGAACCAGACTTGATGATGTGAACCAGTGCACACCCCTCCCAAAGGAGATTCAGAGTCCTCTCCTTGACAACTTGAATATCATTCAAGTTGTCATTCAATATCATTCAAGCTCTTCAGAATCCTGCCTTTCCACTTTAGACACAGAGACTCACCAAAATTTCTAATGAGAGGCAATCTTTCCATCTCCAGGTATTATGGGCTGAAAGCGCCCCCCCCCGTCAAAAAAAACCATATGCTGGGGGCGCCTGGGTGGCTCAGTGGGTTAAAGCCTCTGCCTTCGGCTCAGGTCATGATCTCAGGGTCCTGGGATTGAGCCCCGCATCAGGCTCTCTGCTCGGCAGGGAGCTTGCTTCCCTCTCTCTCTCTCTCTCTCTCTCTGCCTATCTCTCTGCCTACTTGTGATCTCTGTCTGTCAAATAAATAAATAAAATCTTAAAAAAAAAAAAAAACCCATATGCTGAATACCTCAGGATATGACCGTATTTTGATATAAGCTCTTTAAAGAGGTAATTGTAAATATGGTGCCGAGAAGACCATGTGAAGATACACAAAGAAGAAGGCCATCTATAGGCCAAGGAGAGAGGCTTCAGAAGAAACCAACTGGGCTGATACCTTGCCCTCAAACTTCCACCCTCCAGATCTGTGATAAAATACAATTCTGTTGTTTAAGTCACCGAGTCCGTGGTGTTGTGTAATGACAACTCTAGCAAACTACGATACCAGGCAGGCAAACCATAAACTCAATTCTTGGTTGTTGTTTTCTATTTTTGAGCTCTGGTGTTCTTCAAAGTTTGAGTAACAAATGCTTTGTTATAGTATACTATAGATAGTATATGTGACTGACACTTGGAAGCATTTCGTAAAATTTTGAATAAATTAAAAACATAGAGATAAAATATATGTACCAAAACTTGACTCATGGAAAAGTGTTGATATTATAATGAAAAATAATGAACCATTTAACGATTATTAATTGGTAACTGACAAATGTGCTAAAAGTGAATAAAATAATAGTAAAAATCATAATCTTACAAGTAAGGCAAGTAACTATTTTTTAAAAGATTTTATTTATTTATTTGCCAGAGATCTCAAGTAGGCAGAGATGCAGGAAGAGAGAGAGAGAGAGGAAGGGAAGCAGGCTCCCTGCTGAGCAGAGAGCCGGATGCGGGGCTTGATCCCAGGACTCTGGGATCATGACCTGAGCAGAAGGCAGAGGCTTTAACCCACTGAGCCACCCAGGCGCCCCACAAGTAACTATTTTAATAAGGTTGAGAATAGATATTGCAATAAAATTTCCTTTTTTATATTATTCTTTACTTTGGATTATAGCCTAACAAAACAATATTTTTCAACATATGTATTGCTATGCTGCTCACACTTAAAACATATGTGGGCATAGGGTGCATGTAAAAATCTGCCCAAGAGGAGTGAAAAAACTAAAATCCAAAATTATACCTTCTCAGAAATAAAATATGTAATTTCATAAAACACACGAAGCAGAAATAGGAGTTTTTAACCCACTGAGCCACCCAGGCGCCCAGAAGTAGAAGTCTTTAACCTGAAAGTTTTGAACGAGCTTTGACGCTTTTATGAAAAATGTGTGTGTATGCACACATGGATGTTTCTAAGGAAGGGACCTAATAATCTTTAATGTCTCTTAAATAATTGCCACTTCCTAAAATGAAGAACTGTCTACCTAAAGCATAACTCCTCTTGTTTAAAAAAGGCCTCCACATCTTATCAAGTTTTGGCGACAGCTTAGAATTGGGATATCGGAGATTCACCAAATCCCATGTTGTATGAACACTTGCTAAATATGGCATCTATAGATTTGGAGAGGGACTCGACGTTGTGCTGGAGACGCATAGTATGTGTGTGTGTGTGTGTGTGTGTGTGTGTGTGTGTGTGAGCACGGGTTTGCAGGAGAAATTCTGTATCTGTCTGCCATAACTGCAGTGTGGCCCTACCCAATGCCTCCAGACAGGTATCAAATAACAGACCACAGCACTTTAAAACCACAAAGCCCTGAGAGACCATCTCCTCTGATTGTTGCATTTTACAAAGGAGAAGAGGGGGATTTAGAAAATGGAAACGGTCAGGGTGAGAGCTGGAGTGAGCAGATCCCTACTTCCTTGATGTCTAGCCAAAAGCCCTCGGGCTCATGTCCTTAAAGGGCGGGACATCCTCTTCCTGCCACCCAAGAGAGAAGTGTGTTTTCACTAGACTTCAAGGTGTAATGGCGACCAGGATTTATTCTGTAGGTGAAGGGCGCTCCTGACAGTATTGAGTAAAGTGAAGTAGTACAGAATGTTTGCGAAACAGAATAGCAGGGGATTTGGTGGTATAGAAGGTGGTTGATTGTTGGCAGTTTCTGGAACAAGGACCACCCGCGGGCAAGTGCCGGCTCTGTCACTGGCCATTTGTGAGGTCACAAGCAAGGGTCTTAATTTCCTTGTAGAAACTGGTCTCTTGTCTGTAAACTGGGGATAGTAATTTTGTCTGTCTCCTAACAGGTGTCCTGAGAATTAAATGAGTTAGTAAACCCCAGCCCTTTAGAAGAGAGTTCAGCTTACAGTACAGATAGATTGTGCCAGGCTGAGCTAGTCCTCTTCTCCTCCTCTCTTCTTAAATCCCCAGTGAAGCCTGTTTTGAAGAGAGAAAGAAACTTTTACAGGGACTACAAGCTGAGCTTCAGCTGTCCCTTGCCATTAGTTCTGTTCCCTGACCAACACAATTCCACAATTCCACAACTATCAAGGGACTCAATGGGACTTTTACTGGAGGAGAAAAGACAATGGTTTGCACATTTGCTGTTTCTCCTGCAAGTTTTCTGTGCATATCTTTCTCAGTAATCTTACAATTTGACATATAGGGCCCAGGGTAAGTCTTTCTGGTGTCTTCATACATACCAGCCATTCTAAACTTTTTAGATTTTATATAATACATATGAAGAAACATAAATTCTTCACTTTTTCTGCCTTTATCTTTTTTTATCCTTAGCAAATAGCAAATATATGTCTTCAGACCCAAACATAGGAAGGGCGGTGACTGTGCAAAAGCCACTCCAACATCTCTTACTTTTGTTGACAATCGGGTGGGAAAATGAAAATACTCACACCCCCAACCTGCCA
The DNA here is from genome assembly GCF_002288905.1 of Enhydra lutris kenyoni. Lineage (NCBI taxonomy): Eukaryota > Metazoa > Chordata > Mammalia > Carnivora > Mustelidae > Enhydra > Enhydra lutris. Next base: position 33,327,213 of record NW_019154100.1, on the reverse strand, counting down.
GCAGATATGGTGACCACGAGTCCAGTTTCTGGCCAATGAGCTCTCAGGTGGAGTCCAAGAATTCAATGTCTTGTAAAGTTTTTTTTTTTTTTTAAAGAATTGACTCAGATGGCGTATTTCTTAAGCTCTTTGCCATTTCCTTATCCTCTTCCCTTTCTTTTTTGCCTGAAACAAAATGATGTCTAGAAATGAACCCATCCTCTTGCAATATCAGGGTAAAAGCCACGTGCTGAGGACAGCAGAGCAAAAGGATCATAAAAAAACAAAACAAAACAAAACACAAAAAAACCCCCTGAATTCTTGATGACATTGTTCAGCTGCATTATCAGCCCTGAAGTCTTTACCCTTGGACTTCTGCTCTTCTATGAGAGCAATAAACCCATTATTCACATTTCATGTTGCTTGTAACCAAATATAATCCTAAATGATATAATAGACATTCTAATTCAATTAGCTAGGAATAAAAGGACCCAAAGAAATTATGCAAGGTGTATGCCCTCTCCAAACCACAGGCTTTCTAAAGCCTGGAAGAAATGGGGAAGACAGCAGATGAAAAGTTTTTGCAAAGTTATAAAACTTTCTATGACTAACGTAAGGTATCTGAATGGTTATTAATAGTATACCTCAATACAAGACATAGTAAAAATAGTCCTGTGGGATTCTGGATGTATATGAGGAAAGCTTGAAGGCCCAAGCTGCTAATCCTATTATTCTGGAGTCTGTCTCTTTCTAAATCATGCAAAAAGTAGATATAGTAATATGCTTGTATGGGACTGCCTGCAAAATGGTTGCTTACAGCTCCCTCTTGGTGTCATAGGAAAAAAATATTCACAATAACATTTTCCAATTATTTTTAAAGCACAAAACATTCATTTATGACTTACTGTGTGCGATTCACAGTGCTAAGTGTTGAGCATGTAGTTCTGATTGTAAGGATTCAATTTAAGAGTTGTATTTTTCTATATAACATTGTAATTGTACGTAGGGGAATATATGTGTGTGTGTGTGTGTGTGTGTGTGTGTGTGTATGACATATACATGTATATATATCAAAATTTGTAGAAAGATACTATTTTATTAAGTTGAGGGGAAAATAATGTTAATTAAATGTTAATTAAGCTCCTTTCCCACACCAGGACAGTTATGTCTTCACATCAGCTCCTTATGGCAATCCTGGCCATAATTTTGCCCAAAACCCCAAACTCCAATTTATACTGAATATATATAATGCACTGAGGAAGGCATTTTGACTATTGCTGATATATATATAAGTATCAGTTTCTTATGTATTTATTTTTTAAGCAAATTATAAAATTTTCTATCAACTGTAATGTTTTTTGTTTCATTTCCTTAGTTATTCCTGGTAGATCATTAAATCATCAAAAAAATCAAAAGAAAAGTAAAGCAAAGCAAAAAAAAAAAAAACCTCAAAACTTAAATTGGCTTTATTTTCAGTTCTATTTCCTTTTTCTTATCTAATTTCTTTCATTGGGCAGTGCTGGTAAAATAGCATCAAATGACTGGGATGATAGTGTCACCCTTGTTTTATTCTTGCCCCTAAGGGGAAACCACTTGCAGTATCACCAAACAAACAAATAAAAGGGCTCAGTAAAAGATGAGCTCTCCAACTTTTCACCAGAGGCTAAGGGAGAGATAGAAGAAGAATGCAGGTCATATGAGTTTGAAATATCTACAAATCCAAATTTCCTTGTTACTCAAAAGTAGTTAGAATCCCGGTAGAGCTCAAGACATTCCCTCTGAATGGCCCTTTATGATCTCTAGCAAATCTGAATTGGGTCTTAGAGGGACACAATGTGGTGTGCCTAATCTTTCTCCCAACGAAAGGAAACAAAAATATTACTTTGACTTACTACACAATTTTGGATTAGTACTACTGAATTTATAGCACAAGGTTTTTGTGAGTGGCTCTGACATATACAGCTCATGACTTATCCCCATATCTGATCTTTGATACTAATAACACTTCATCTCCAATAATGTTATTTGACTGGATGAATGAATAACCTTTAACTCCTGACCTTGATTTTTTTTTTAAAGAACTTAGCTGATATTTTTTTCTCTCTTATTGACAAATTTCCTCCCAAGCATGTTAGTAACTTATTACCTAAATATATATTAGTTAATAAGTCACAGAGAAGGTGGAAGTTTTGTGGCCAGTCAGATTTTAATAGAAGAGATCATCTGTAGAACAGTTAATTTGTAATTTGTCCTACCATTTTGTATTTCCACCTTTTTGGGTTACTTAACATGAGAGTAGAGTATATTACCACTGTAGAAATCACTTGTTACATAAACAGTTTAGTGGTGTTCCTTTGTCATCCCACCGGGTCTCTAATTTATATGTGGAGTGCATTATATTCTGGTAAAGTGACTAGTTGGGAATGCAGTTATGTGCATTACTTTGCCATGATAATTCTTGAAAATATTGTCAGCCTCCTGAAATGTCAGACAATGCCATTTAAATTCCAGTGTGCAATTTTCACCTTATCTATAAGAGTATCCTGAGACAGTAATTGGGTGGGACCAAAATCATAATAATTATTTTTTGTAAGTAATGGGTAGTGTATTATATATAGAACCCTTCCAAGATGTCAGAAAATTTTGTTTTTACTTTGATCAGTGCAGAGTGTAGTTAGAAAACCTGTCAAAATTATTTCATTGACTATGTTACTTTTTGGGGAAGTCAAACTATCCAGGCATTTGGAATGAGAAAAAAATGAGGGTTATAAAGTGCTGGATAGCTGTTTATAAAGCATAGAGAGTCTACTACATTTAACTGTTTTAAATCCTGCATTTCACACTAGGAACTCAAGATCAGCCAACAGTTTTATGCATTAATTCTTTGGGAAAAAATGGTTTACCTGAAAACTAACAACTGGTTTTCAAAATTGGATTGTGAAGAGCATTGCTATTCTTTGCTTTGGACCATAAATTAAAAACTAAAACTCATTTAGTAGGAGAAAGGAGAAATTTTATATGTGCTATTTTATATATATTTATATACATAATGATATACATTATACATAAAATATATTAACATTATATATTAAATAAATATATATTATTTACAAATAAATATATAATATATAATGATATATATATATATATATTCCCACTTCATTAATGCATTCATTCATTCATTCATTCATTCAAGTAATATAAACATCTTATATATGCAGGGGTCCTGTTCTAAGTGCTAGAGATACAATGTGAGTGAGAAGGACATGGTATCTGCTTTCATGGAGGGAGCCCAAAGATAAACAAATAAACAAATAAGCTAAATAATTTTATTTTGTTATAAAGACTACTAAGAAATTAAACAAGTGAGGATAGATACGGTGACTTCTAGACACCATGAGGCACCTTGCTATCTAAGGTACCTCTTCACCACTTTCCGAAGAGGTGGTATTTGTCCTGAAAGAGGAGAAGTGTTGTTGCAAGCACTTGTGTCCATTCCTGGGCATCTGATTCAATGATTTGAGGATCTCATTGATCACCGGTATCATATAGATATATAGATATATAGATATATCATGTAGATATATGATATATATAGATATATATATCACCATCATATAGATGGTGGATCTAATACATTACAAACTTAAGAATAGTAAAGGGTCCCTTTTGAATGTGTAACAACTCCAAACCCAAAACAAGTATAAAAGTGCACTAGAAAGTACACTTATAAAATAGAGTGCAGGTTGTATGTCAACTGGCAGCATTAACTGTAGATAAGGAAATCCAAGTTGTTGGAAAATGTTATTTGCCTGCATAACTGGACAGAAGAGAAAGATGCCAGAGTAGTGTTAGCTCTCCACTCTTGCCTCCTGATTTTTCAGCAAGACAATACAGCATGGCTCCTTCCAATTACAACTGAAATACCCAGCTACAACTTTCATTGGTCTTTTGCTGTTTTCTGCAACCTTGCCTCCCCTCATTTTTCTTCTGGTAATTGCACTGTTTTCCTTTTAGGGAACCTCCTTTTCTCTGTGGCATGCAATATTAGTAAGGTTGTGAATCACCATGCCCAGCCTAACCTTCTCAAACCAGGCTAAGGCTCTCATTCAGGGACTTTGAATCTTGAGCTGAGGGATCAAGGATGGAAAAATGTAGTTGGAGTTCATTCATTCCAGCAGCAGCACTGTGTTTTGACTGTCAGTAATTCCTGGTGGGCCTAGCCAGAGAGTAGCCTTGGTTTCCATGAATTTTTAAGCTGACCCTCTCTGTTCAGGCTTTTGTCAGTTCTATTAACCATGGAATACCCTGCCAGTAAATTAATTTTTTGCTTAAATTATTGAGAATTGGTTACTATTGTCTGCAACTGAATTTTTTTAAATTCTGTGCTTCCCAGAGGGAAGCCATGATATCATTCCAGAATGGAGTACAACCACAAAAATCAGGCAAACCAGGGGTGCCTCGGTGGCTCAGTCATTAAGCATCTGCTTAACGACTTGGCTCAGGTCATGATCCCAGGGTCCTGGGATCCATGGTCTTGGGATCTCCAGCGCTGTGGGCTCCCTGCTCAGCAGGGAACCTGCTTCTCCCTCTCCCTTTGCCCCTTCCCCTGCTTGTGTTCCCTCTCACTGTCTGTCAAATAAATAAATAAAATCTTAAAAAAAAAAATCAGGCAAACCAGGAAATGCCCTCAGTCAAATGGGTAGCCATTTTCTTAACAAAATCCCTGACATTAGAGGTAATGATAATAATAATTGAAATGGAAGAAAAAAACATTCCTAGAAAGATCATGATAATCTGTGTTTAAGCAGTGATTTAAGAAAATAAAGACAGCATTTTCCATAATTATTAAAAGATGTAATGATACTAATTGAGTATAGATATGCATATCAACTTGAGACAAGAACATAATGAGACACAGTACAGAAATGAAAAGAGAAGATCCTGAAAACATCTTCAGAAACATGCTCTAACTCAGAGGAGCAGGGGCTGCAGGGGAGAGGCAACATGAGCTACTATGAACCAAACACATCACTGACGTCTTCTTACCTCTAAAAATGAGCGGTGATTGCACTAATCAAAGAAGGTGGGATCTCAGGGATGACTCCTGTCCTAGGCAGGCCATGACCAGAGGAGATTTGATTACAACATAGGAACAGATGCCTTCCAAGAAGATTTGACATAGAAATAAAGCTTTTTATTATGAGTATCAAGAGCCCAATATCCACATCCAGTAAGTGAACCCATTAGTTGGAGACAATGAGGAGCAGAATGCGTATTATTAGGAATCAAGTCGATGAGGGAGAAGACAAACAAAACAAACTTTCCCACCACATGAAGAAAGGACAAAGAAACTTAAATGAGAATTGATGTTAAACACTAAAGATACATAAAAAAACAAACAAAAAAAAAAAAACAGGGTGCCTGGGGGTTCAGTTGGTTGAGCGACTGCCTTTGGCTCAGGTCATGATCCCAGACTTCCAGGATCCAGTCCCGCATCCGGCTCCCAGCTCCTTGGGGAGTCTGCCTCTCCCTCTGACCTTCTCTCTTATGCTCTCTCTTAACTCATTCTTTCTCAAATAAATAAATAAAATATTTTTTAAAAAGGCATGAAATAAGAAATAGTGATTTAAAAAAACACTTGAAAATCTTTAACATATATGGGTTAAACAACAGTGTCAAAATCTGTGAGCCATAAGCTGATAGAACTGCAAGGAGAAATAGGTAAATCCACTACTTCAGTGAGTTGAAGATTTCATATTCTTCTATTGGAAATGGGAAGATCCAGCAAGCAGAAAATCAGTAAACTTAACAACATCTCCAATCAAGTGTATATAATTGCCATCTATAGACTACTTCATCCAACAATATAGAATGCATCTTCTTCTCAAGCTCACATAGAACATTTATAATGATAGACCATACTCTGAGCCATAACACACACTTTAACAGATTTTACAAGAAGAAATCATACTGTGTCTGCTCTTAGACTGAAATAAACTTAAGTAGAAATCAATATCAGAAAGATAGCTGGAAAACCCCAAACTACTTGGATATTAAACAACACACTTATAAATAACACATAGAGAAAAGAAAAAAATATAAGAGAAATTTTAAAATATTTTGAACTAAATAAAAATGAAAATAAAATTTAGTCAAACTTAGGGTGTAAAATTTATAGAATTGGATACATATATTAGAAAAGAAAGATCAAAAATCAATCATATAAACTTCAAACTTAAGAAACTAGAAAAAGTAGAACATAGTAAGCAGAAGAAAATAAATAATAAAAATTCAGGCCACAATCAATGACATTGACAATAGGAAACCAAAAGTTGATTCTTTGAGAAAGATCGATAAGATTGGGAAATCTCTAGCTAGGCTAACTAACAAAAAAAGAGGTAAGATACAAATGAATAAAATCAGAAATGAAAGAGGGGCTCTTACTGCATATCTACCTTATAAAGGATAATCAAGAAATAGTTTTAACAACTCTATGCCCATGAATTTGATAATCTAGATGAAATGGACCAAATCTTTGAAAGACACAATCTGCTAAAATTCACATGAAGAATTAGATGATCTGAATAATCCTGTACCTATTAAAGAAATTGAATCCATAACTAATAATTCCAAAATAAAAAGCACCACTGGTGGATTCTACTAGACATTTAAGGAAAAATTTATACTAATTTTCTATGATCTCTATTAAAAGATAGAAGCAGAGAGAGTACTTCTTAACTCACTTTGAGGCCAGGGTCACCTTAATACCAAAACTAGGCAGACATTACAGGAAAAGAAAACTATACACCAATATCTGTCATGAACATAGATGTAAAAATCCTCAACAAAATTTTAGAAAATCAGATCCAACAATGCCAAAAAGTAATATACACCACAACCAAATGGTACTTATTCCAGGTATGCTGGTTCAATATTCAAAACTCAATGTAATCCACTACATCAAGAAGATAAATAACATGTTCCCATCAATAAACGCAGAAAAACATTAGACAAAATCAACATTTATTCATGATAAAACCTCTCTATAAACTAAGAATAGAGAGGAACTTCCTCAACTTGATAAAGAATATCTACAAAAAAGGTACAGCTAATATCACACTTAATGATGAGAAACTGAAAGCTTTCCCACTCAGATCAGGAACAAGGCAAGGATATCTCCTCTCACCTTGATTTTAAACACTACTGGAAATCCTAGGAAATGCAATAAGACAAGAAAAAGAAACAAAATGTGTACAAATTGGAAGGAAGAAATAAAACTCTTTTTTCACAGATTGCATTGTTGTCCATATGGAAAATCCCCTCAAATCAACAAAAAACCCTCCTGAAATTAATAATGTTAAATTATAGCAGACAAGTAGGATAAAAGATTAATATAGAAGTTAATTTCATTACCATATATCAGCAAAGAACAAATGGAACTTGACACTAGAAACACTATACCATTTACAGCAGCACCAAAAAAAAAAAAAATACTATACTAGGTATAAATCTAGCAAAATATATATTATATCAGAAAAACTACAAAACTATGATGAAGGAAATCAAAGAACTTAAAAACTAGAGAAATACCCCATGGTCATGGATGGGAAAACTCAATATTACCAAGACATCAGTTAATTCCCAATGCATCTACTAATTCAATACAATCCCAATAATAATTCCAGTAAATTATTTTGTGGATATTGACAAATTTGTTCTATGTTTATATGAAGAGACAAAACCAAGAATAGTCAATAGAATATTGAAGGAGAAGAACAGTCAGAGGATTAACACTATATTCAAAACTTAACTAAATAGCTATGGTAATGTTGACACTGTGGCATTGGCAAATGAATAGGTAAATATATCAATGGAACAAAATAGAGAGCCCGGAAATAGAGCCACAGAAATATAGTCAACTGATCTTTGGCAAAGGAGCAAAAGCAATACAATGGAGGAAAGACAGTTGTATGAACACCTGGTGCTGGAATAGACATTCACATGTACACAAAAAAAGAGTCCATACAGAGATGTTACCCCTTCATGCATTTTTCACTGACAAATGGAAGAAAACACTAAAAAATGAAAGAAAAGCAAAGATTAAGGTGATGTGTTCTATTATCTGAAGTTCCTGGGCTAAATCCTGGAGATTATATTCTCTCAAAGTGACATATGTGGTGTCAGAAACAGGAAAAATTCTGCTACCAGGATTATTCTGGGATTTTAGATTTTTCAGGATTTTTTTTCTGTTGAAATATCAGAGATTCACAAAATTAATGTAGGAGAAACATCTTCATGGCTCAGGTGGGAAGTGATAAGAAGTATGACAAACTAGATAATATAAGCCCATAAACACAAAATCAGTTTAAAAAAAAATGTGCCATAAGACACAGCATAAGACATTGATGCAAAAAACTGAAGAAGCACAAACAAATCAAAATACATCCCGTGCTCATGGATTGTAAAAACTAATATTGTAAAAATGTCCATATTACCCAAAGCAATCTACAGATTCAATGCAATCCCTATCAAAATTCCAATGGCAGTTTTCACAGAAGTGAAACAAACAACCCTAAAATTTGTATGGAACCACAGAAGAATTCAAATAGCGAAAGCAATCTTGAAAAAGAACGAAGTTGGAGTCATCACACTTTCTGATTTAAACCTGTATTACAAAGTTCCAGCAATCAAAACAGTTTAGTGTTGGCATAAGAACAGATTCATGGATCAATGGAATAGAATAGAGAACCCAGAAATAAACTCAAGTATGTATGGTTAATTAATTGATAACAAAGGAGTCAAGAATATACAATGGAAAAAGGACAGTCTCTTCAAAAATGATGTTGGTGGGCGCCTGGGTAGCTCAATCGTTTAAGCATCCATCTCTTTCAGCTCAGGTCATGATCTCATGTGTCGTGAGATTGAGCCCTGTGTCAAGCTCCATGCTCAGTAGAGAGTCTGCTTAAAGATTCTCTCCCTCTGTCCCCTCCCCCATTTGCACTCTCTCTCTCTCTCAAATAAATAATCTTTTTAAAAAATGATGTTGAGAAAACTGGACAGTCACATGCAGAACAATGAGACTGAACTCCCATATTCCACCATACACAAAATCAACTCAAAATAGATTAAAGACTTGAATGTAAGATCTGAAACCATAAATTCCAAATAAAATATAGAGGGTAAGCTCCTTGACATTGGTCTTGGCAATGATTTTTTTTTTTTTTTTTTTTTACATTTGACAACAAAAGCAGGCACCAAAACCAAAAATAAACAGGTGTAGTATACATCAAACTAAAAAGGTTTTGTTCGGCAAAGGAAGCCATCGAGAAAATGAAAAGGCAACATACCAAATGGGAGAAAAAACTTGCAAATCATATATGTTACAAGCCAGTTTGGTTAATACCCAAAATATATAAAAAATTCATGCAATTAAAAAGCAAATAATAATAATAAATAGTCCAATAAAAAGTGAGCAAAGGAACTGAATTGACATCTTTCCAAAGAAAGCATATAAATGGTCAGTAGGTACATAAAAAGATGTTCAACATCAGTAATCATCAGGAAAATGCAAAGATATCACCTCACATCTGTTTGAAAGGCTATCATAAAAAAGAAAAAAAATAACAAGGCGAGAATATGGAGAAAAGGAAACCCTTGTGCACTATTGGTGGGAATGTAAAGTGGTGCAGCTACTGTGAGAAACGTATAGGGGGTCCTCAAAAAATGAAGAATAGAACTGCCATATGATCCAGAAATTTCATCTCTGGGTAAATATCCAAAGGCAAAGAAATCACTATCTCAGAGAAGTTTCTGCACTCTCGTGTTCACTGTGGCATTATTTAGAATCACCAAAACATGTAAGCAACTTAAGTGTCCATTGACAGGTGAATGGATAAAGAAAGTGTGAAAGGATAAAGAAAAAAAATATATATATATGTCACATTCTCTATTTTATACACACACACACACACACACACACACACACATATAAATTCATAGAAAAGAAGAAAATCCTGCCACTTGCAACAACATGGAGGGACCTTGAGGGCATTATGTTAAGTGAAATAAGCCATGTAGAAAAAGACAAATACTGCATAATCTCACTTATATGTGGAAACTGAAAAAAAACAAAACAAAACCTCATAGTAACGTAGATCAGGTTGGTGGTTGCCAAGGATAAGGGGGTGGGGAATGGGTTAATGAGTAAAGGTGGTCAAAAGGTGCAAACTTCCAACTATAAGATAAGTAAGTTCTGGGAATGTAATTGACAGCACCATGACTATAATTAACCATACCATATTGTATATTTGAAGGGTGCTAAGAGAGTAGATCTTCAAAGTTCTTATCATAACAATAGAATCATAACTATGTGAGGTGATGGCTGTTAACTAACATCCTTGTGGTAATCATTTAACAGTATGTACATATATCAAATAATTATGTGATACATCTTAAACTAATACAATGATATTTGCCAATTATATTTCAATAAGCTTGGGAAAAAAGGAGAGGAAAAACAAACAGCTGTATTGGACACTGAAATTAAAAATATAACACTATTTACCATAATATTAGCTTAAAAATGAAGTATTTAGGTATAAATCTAAGAAAACATGTATAGGACTCACATACTAAAAATTATAAAATGTTAATGAAAGAATTTTTTAAATGGAGAGATGGAAGTGCCCATGGCTGGGAGATTCAGCAAAGCAAGGATGTTAATTACTTTCTAACTGATGTACAGGTTTAATGTAATTCCTATCCAAATTCCAACAGGTTTTTTTATAGATATAGACAATATTATTCTAAAATTCATATAGAAAGACCAATGGAATAGAACAGCTTCAATAATTTTGAAAAAGAAGAAAAATAGAGGAAGAATTTATCTAATTTCAAGACCTGCTATATAGCCAGAATAATCAAGATGGTATGGTACTGACAAAAGGACAGACACATAGATCAACACAACAGAATAGAGATCTTAGAAAATATTTCCAACAGGCTTTTGACAAAGTTGCAAAAGTAATTCAATGGAGGAATGATAATTAAAAAATATGTTGGAGCAGTTGGACACCCTTAAGTGAGACATTTATCTTCTATCTATACCTCACACCTAATATAAAAATTAACTCAAAATGGATCAGTGGTTTATATGCCAAATGCAAAACTTTTGTTAAAAGACAGGATAAAATTTTTCATGATCTAGGATTAGGCAAAGACTTCTTAGACTGGACATAAAAAGCATGATCTATAAGAGGAAAATCAGTGAATTGGGCTTTATTAATATTAACAACATTTTGCTCTGTGAAGTACCCTGTTAAGAGAAAGAAAAGACAAGTAATAGAGTGGGATAAAATAATTGCAAACCATATTTATGAGAAAGGACTAATATCTAGAATTCTCAAACAACAACAACATAAAAAACAGTCCCATTAGAAAATGGGCAAAAGATATGAAAGGACATTTCACTGAAGAGGATATACAGATGGCACATAAGCACATGAAAAGATGTTCTATATCATTAGCCATTAGGCAAATTCAAATTAAAACCACAATGAGATATTACTAAACATCTACCAGAATAGATCAAATAAAAAATAATGACAGCATCAAATGCTGGCAAGGATGTACAGAAATTAGATCACTCATGCATTGCTGATGAGAGTAGAAAATAATCCAACTATTCTGGAAAATAGTTTGGCAGTTCCTTAGCAAACCAAACATGCAACTACCATATGACCCTGTGATTGTACTACTGGGCATTTATCCCAGGGAAATAAATCTTATATTCACCCAAAAACCTGCACACAAATGTTCATAACAGCTTTATTGATAATAGCCCAAAACTGGAAACAACCCAGATGTTCTTCAGGGGGTGAATAGTTACCGACCAATGGTACCCCCATACCCAGGAGTATTTCTCAGCAACAGAAGGGAACAAATTATTCATAGGCACAACAAATTGGATTAATCTCTAAAGAATCATGCTGAATAAAAACATACCAGTCTTAACAGGTTACAATCCCTTTAATATAACATTCTCAAAATTCCAAAATTATAGAAATGCAAAGTAGTAGCTCTTGGGGTTTAAGAAGGGAAGTCGATACAAAGGGCAAAATGAGGAATCCTTGTGAGACAAAGTCTCTATATCTTGACTGCATCGATGACCATATCCTGGTTGAGGTTTTGTAGTAAGTTACCACTGGGGAAAGCTGAGTAAAAGGGTACGTAGGATTTCTGTTATTTCTTACAAATGCATGTGAATTTATAATTATCTCAAAATAAAAAGTTTTATTAAAAAATAACTTACTGTGCTCCCCACTCTCTCTTACTTAACAATTCTCCTAAGTGTATATTGAAAAAAAAAAATGAGAGGTAAAATCAAACCCAAGATGTGTACGAGGATGTTCATAGCATCTTATTTTTTTTTAATATTTTATTTATTTATTTGACACACAGAGAGAGAGATCACAAGTAGGCAGAGAGGCAGGCAGAGAGAGGGGGGAAGCAGGCTCCCTGCTGAACAGAGAGCCCCATGCGGGGCTCGATCCCAGGACCCTGAGATCATGACCCGAGCCGAAGGCAGAGGCTTAACCCACTGAGCCACCCAGGTGCCCCCATAGCATCTTATTTTTAATAAGAGCCGCATTTGGAGACAAACCAAATGCCTAGCAGTAGAAGCAGATACAAATAAATTGTGATATATCCATACAAAATATTACACAGCAATAAAAAAAAAGAACTATTTCTGTATATTCCAACATGGGTGAAAGTCCCAGTCATAATGATGAATCATAAGACCTAGACACAGATGTGTACATTCTGTATGAATCCAATTTCATGAAGTTCAAGATCAGGCAAAATAATTGACAATGAAAATGTCAGAACAAAGGTTACTGCTGAGGAGGGAGGGGTTGATTGGGAAGAGGTACAATGTCCTTATCTTGATCTAGGTAGTGGTGAAAAGGATATACCTAAATATCAAAATCCAAAAAGTTGTGCCCTTAAGACTGTACCCTTTGTGCAAGCTAGACCACAATCAGATTTAAAAGATGCCAAATAATTTAACATAGAACAAAACCAAAAATACCGTGCTAATCAAATAACACACCTCTGTAGCCTATGGTGTAACTGTTAATAACCTGTGGTCTAGAAGAATTTTTCACCTCATTTTAGAAATACTATAAAACACAGACAGCTGGATATCAGGAATTAGAATAGAAACTGGGCCATCAATACTTCCAAGGGCAGTAAGCGAGTAGCACAAAAGGAAACAGAGGCTAGGGCTAAGAACGATCACCATCTCTGCAGGAAGCTCCGAGATGGGATAAGCCTCAGATAAAGCGTGGGAAAATTAACAGCAGAAAAATGGAGCCTACAAACTATCAAACAAAGAAACAAAAAGCAGTAAAAGGAAAAGCAGAATTCATTCTAAAAACCTGAAAGAAAATCCCCAAATGTGATTCCTCACTGAAACTAGAACGGAATGGGGGAAGATTAATTTCTTCAATATTATTGAAAAACCTTGACTTCGGTGAAAACGCAGTCTTATGAAAAAGGAGGTTAAAAAGCTACAAACCCAAGTAAAAAGCAATGAAGCATATGGAAAACAGGAGCTGGGTTCTCTATGGAATGACTGCCAGAAAAATAAGTATGTAGCAGTAACCTATAAATGCACCACCGTGGGAGCTGGTGAAGAGTAGAATTATACTGAGGACAAGGTAATCACTGAAACAGAGGACAGCCTGAACTGTTCCCTGAGAATGCAGACAGAAAGGACAAAGCAGTGCAAGTGGTAAGATCCCATATGGAAAACAAAACCAATGAAAGCAACAGCAACCGCAAAAAATACAGGTTCAAGGTAGAATTACAGGTGTGACTCAGGACAAAGCCAGGATGTTGTAAAAAACCGGTAAATGCATAATTAGACAAAATTCATCAGGAAAAATGTATGAACCAAAAAAAGTCCAATTCTGTTATATGCAAACAAAAAATATTAAGCATGTACCAGACCAAACCGAGGAAACGAGATGCACACCTAAATATATACAGGCCAAATATTTGAATAAGATGGATTTGTTTTAAAAAGTCTTAGGGGCTGTGATTAACTTTAGAGGTGGCGGTAGCTCCCACATCTGCAGTTCCTCCCCTGTACTCACCTTTCTACTCCCTGGGCTGGGCAGAAGCAGCCAACGGACCCATCTGCATTTCTAACAAATTAATGCAAATTGACTGGGGGGAGGGGACAGCAAATTTGGTTTCTTCTCTTGAGAGATAAAGAGTGGAGAGAATATCTCTATATCAGGAATATTTGCAGAACTTGTTTTTCTCCCAAATTATGTCTGTAGGCAAGGGGAAGGTAGAGTAAGTAGGAAAATAGATGGTTTGACTAGAATCCAAGAATCCAGAGCTCTTGAGAGACAGGACTGGGACAAGATGCTTCTTAAAAAAACAAACAAAAAACAACAATTTTTTTATTTATTTGAGAGAGAGAGAACAAGAATGTGGGGAGGGGCCCAGGGAGAGGGAGAGAGAATCTCCAGCAGACTCCCAGCTCAGCGTGGAACCCAACGTGAAGCTCCATCTCATGACCCTGAGATCGTGACCCGAGTCAAAATCAAGAGTTGGATTGAGACACCCCAGTGCCCCAAAGATGCTTCTGTTAAAAGGGTATAGACCCTAAATCTCACCCACAGACATGCAAACACATATCATGTACCCATTTACATTATTTCGGGCCTGAGAGAGGTCCCCAGGGAGAACCAAAGAAAAAGAAAAACACAGTCAGGAACCCTGTGAGCCTTGTGGCCCAGGACATAGAGACATACATGGCAGATTAGAGGGAGGTGGGGAAGGCAAGCTCCAGCAGAATCCAGGAGGGGAGCTGGGCTGGGCAGAGGCAAACCTGGGAGAGAACACCCTGTAAGAGGAGGGGAAATTATACCTGAGCTGTAGCTGGCACACTTGTCTGAGCCTGGAGTGGGGATCCAGATAGAACATGTGGCCAGTCAGGTGCTGCAACTTAGCCAGCGTCAGCCTCCCTGGCTGCCCGAGTGACCTCACAGTGCCCGGCTCTGTGCAGGTGCATAAGATGCATGAGAGTCCTGGGCACTTGGGCCCCTTCTTGATAGGACACATCTTGTTTAAGAATAAAAAATAAGGAGGAAGCTTTGTCCTTTTCAGTTGGAAAGGAAGGTTCACCCTTTCACAGCACCATGGGGATTGAAATGACAGCAATGAATTTCCTTAATAATGTGTACCAAGATGCTGCAGCCGGTGGTGAATTGCAGTGAATGGGAATCAAGACGAGAGACCAAGAGAGCAGCAGTAGTCAGTCCGACTGTAGAATGCTGCTCAGAGGGACAAACCCAAACTCTGGACACAGGAAGGAGAGCATCACGCATGGGGAAGCAGGTCTGGGGACTCTTAAAATCTGGGAGGAAGGAATCTGTCAGTAATTGCAAGGCAAGTTGGTGGTTAGGAGGATTAAGAATATCCTTTTTAAATGTAAAACTATTGCAAAGAGGAGTAAGCATGAAAAACAATGGGGAAAATGGGAGTAGTTTATGTGACAATTATACCAGCTTAAGATGGACATAAATCTTAGGCACTGGTCTCATCAAATGGTGGAATCAATTTAAAACTTTCCTTGGCTTCTTTGACCCAAAGTGGATGGCCAAACTAATGTTATACCAGTTCTGGGGCTGGCCTTCAAAAAAAAGCTAGCAACTGCTTTCTAAGTCTCCAGAAGTCTTGAGTGGACATGCAAGAAATCCAACTACCCTACTGGAGATATCTCTTAGAGAGCCCTGAAACTACATAGGGGCTGAATTGAGCTCAGCTTTCAAGCCATCCCCACCCCAACCCCTTCTGTGTGACTGAAATCTCTTGACCCTTCCAGACCAGACCAGTTGAATATCACTGGATCACCCAGTCATGACCACGTGAAACAGAATTGCCCAGCAAAGACTTGAGTGAATTCTTGACCCATGACATTATGAACTACAATATGAAGGGTTGTTGTATTAAACCTACTAATTTGGGGAATTGTTACATAGAAATAGATAAATAGTACAGTAGTATAGGCTTCACATGCCACATAGTCTACCCAAGTCTACCCAACCCTGTCCTCTTGTCTCACAGCCTCCTGGGATTTTCCTATGTGAACGCTCACTGTGTACATTCTCCAGAGAGAATATAGGCTCCATGTCTTGAAGAATGCTATGGGGATGTCAGCAGGAATCACAGAAAGAGCTTCTTCAGTGGTAGAGAAAGAAGTGCCTTAACAAGGTTGCTTCATTCCCCTTCTCTTCTCTGAACGTTCTCTGAGGTCTGCCTCAGTCTGCACTCACTGTGTTCATACAGGAGGGTCTTACTTGGTTTCTGAATGAGCAGCCCCTCCGTTCATAGTCTGACTTTGTCAGTTAGAAGAGATAAGTCTGTCTGATGAGACTGAACAGGTGGATCCAAAAAGCCCCAAACGTCTTTTTGGGTGCCTGTTATAGCACTCTTTATTCTGTCAAAAATAACTAATATCTATGCAGGTCACTTTCTTAGTTGTCCTACCTTGCTGGTACTTCAGGACTATTGTAAGATTCAAATGAGATGATGTGGGTGGAAGCTCTTTGTAAACTTTAAAATGTTGTGCACTTACAATTTATTATCATCATTATCATGACTATTCAGGAATTAGTAAATTATAGATAGTGTTGGGACACGTGGGCTTAGCATTGTGTGATCTTAAGCAATTCTGTTAACATCTTAGCAATTTTCTCATCCCTAAAATAAGTGTTTACAAAATAATATCTAAGGATCCCTCCAGCCTGCAAATACTGTGGCTGTGATTGTTAAGAACCCGTATTTGGCGTGGGCAAGGTTGTGCACAGTATTCGAAGAAAAATGTGACTCTTTTTCATAATATATTTGCTAAGTCATGCTTCAAAAACAAAAAATAATTCAAATTAACTTTTTAAATACAGATTCCCTGGAACCTGAGTGTCCTTGATGGGAAATTTGCCAGCTACTAGAGCATTATGTGCCAGTGTCTCCTGTTTCCCCCTCCAGACCCTGCTCTGGCAGTCCGACTTGCATGGATCACATCAATGTGCTCCCTTGCTTCATGACATAAGATTGGGTTCTGCTAGTCTAGAGGCCCATCGAGAGATGGGGGGGAGAAAAGAGAGAAGAAGTCAAGGCATTTATTACCTCTGCTTCCTCCCTATGAGGTCATCTGGAAATGTCTGTTCCCTTGACCCAAAGGCACAGTGTCTCTCAAGTCTGCCCTCTCCAATGACACTGCGCTTCCAAGTTCTGTAAAGTGCTCTCTGTCCTTGACTCTTTTCCCTAGGCTCAGCTGTAACTAAGCCTGGAGGACTTCACAATCCATTTGGGGGCTAGGCAGCCTCCAAGATGCCCCGCCACCCCATGATCCTATTTCCTAGTAATTGAGCCCTTGTAGAATCCCACTCCCTTGAATGTGGCCTAGATATATTGACTCACTTCTAATAGAATACACAGGGGAGACAGAATGACGCTTTTGAGACGAGGTTATGAAAAAGTTATGAATTCCATATTGGGCATTCTTGCTTGGATCCCTTGCCTGGAAGAAGCCAGCCACCATGTCCCAGAAGAGTCCTACAAAGGGACCTTCATGGCATGGGACTAACGCATGTCCACAACTATGTGAGTGAGCTGGAAAGCAGCCCTTTTGTCCCCAGTCAAGTTTTCAGATGAGACCGCAATGCTGGCTAATAGCTTGACTGCTCTCTCACAAGTGACCTTGAGCCAGAGACAACTACCTAAGCTATGCCTGAATTCTGACCCACAGAAACTGTGAGGTAATAAATGTTTGTTGCTTTAAGCTTCTGGGTTTGGAGGCAATTTCTTATGCAGCAATAAATAACTAATATACCTTGTAATTTCCCAACATACTGGCTGTACCTTTGTAAATAGTTCTTTAATTATCTTCTTCAAATTATTATAATTTGACCATGCCAGATGTTTCCTGCTGGGATCATAAATAAAATAATATTTCCAGGCATCTAAGTAAATTAAATGCTCTTCTTGGGTTCATTTCCCCTAAGACATGAAATGAATAGATCATGATTGAATATAGAAATTTTCCTGAGTCTTTGAGACCTCTAGGTCCCTTGAAAGAATTCAGATTTATTTTCCAAGGGAGGTAGGTGGGGGCAATTTGTGTTCTTAAGGATTTAAAAGAAAATAAGCTCCTTAGCTTTAAGATGAGAAATGGAGGTTGCTACCTCTTTTCCAAGAACACCCAGAAGCACCGGAGTCCAGCATATTCAGGCTAACAAGACTTTGGATGAAATGGCCAGAGAGTGGGTGGCTCCTTCAAGGACTTCTTCAAGGACTCAGAGCCCCGGCATGGCTGCCTACACAAGAGGAATGAGAATCTTCTTCACAGAAACCCATCCTCCTGTGTGGGACCTCACAAGCTTGGGTAGCCAAGATGTCACAAAGCTGGAGCAGCTGAGAGACAGTGAAAAGTCAGAGGGGCAGTGACATTATGGGGCAGTGACAATGATAACAAACAGGGGTCTTTCATTCTTGGTTGTGAAAGTCAGACTGCTAAACCCCTTGCCTCATCTCCTGAACCCTCTCCCATAGATGCTATGGACCGCATACAGTCTCGGGTTTTGTTTTCTGGACAGTCCAGGGAAGGTAGAAGCGGGGATCAAATCAATTCTTAGTTAAATTAAGGGCAGTCTTTAAGAAAGTAACATTGCTTGCACTTTGCAAAATGGGAAATAATTGATGACCTGTTATAATGAAAACTAACGTGATTACTACAGAAAGTTCAACAGCAGAAGGAACCCCCCAGAAGCCTCCATCCAGGGAGCTACACTTGAAATGTGACGGGGACTCCAGCAGCATGGCTTCTGGCAGACATCACTGGGTGATCACATCCATTACGTCAGCAGATTTCTGTGTGTGGTCCAAGGTGAAGCTTTGAGTCGTCTGCTCATCAAGGTGCTCAGTATGTCCTTGCCAAATAAATGAATAAATGGAGGGAGAGATGTGTCTCAAGGCTGGACTGGTATATGAAACCAGTGTCGGAGTATTAATTTAACATACACATATGTATATTTGTGTATACACATACATACACCGTCTAGGAGTAGGAATTCGAAGTCATGAAAAGAGTATTCTCTTCTGCAGCTATTTTATCTATGCCAAGATTGATAATAATCCAGTGGCTTGGGGAGTACAAGAGTGGAAACAGACTGTTCAAATGAGCCAACTGTTGAGTGCTCTTCGTTGAGGGGGCTCAGCACTTCTACTCCTTCTTTTTCTTTTTCTTCTTCTCCCCCTTCTTCCTCTTCTCTTCCTTCTCCTCCTCCTTCTTCTCCTTCCTCTTCTTTTTTTCTTTTTTACAGTGCTGCCCTTGACAATGGAATTAGAATACAACAAGCCCTGCTTCTTGCTGTATAGTGCTTGAATGGTCACTGCTCCCCGTGCTTCTCACTTTTCTACAGTTCTATGCTTCACTTCTCCCCTTTCTGATTGAGAATTTCTTTATTTAAAAATATACCCTGGTCCACATTCCATTACCCATGATTCTGAAATCCTCAAAGCTCTGAACACCAGGAACTGTAGTAAGTTTAGGGAAAATCTGACCTGAAATAACATGAAGCCATTTATAATCTTCATTTATGCATCCTGGTGTGAGATTCATCTTCCATTGCACAAATATTGATGATTTTCATGACACATTATGCTAAGGGTATTATGTAATGTGTGGCATATGCATTGTTTTGCAAAAAACAATCTAAGTTCTGAAGCAAATCCTGCCTCTAGGGTTTCAGACTTATTATAACCCAATCTTCTAAGCTTTAAAACTTTTCTGCCTCTATAAGATGACTTTGCACTTATCTGATCCATTCTTTGTTGATTTTGAGGTCTAATTCTCAGAGAATAGTTTTACTTGCCTTGTTTATCAGTTTGGGGGAACTCTTCACTGTAGTCTTTGGGAGCTGACAACTGGGGGTGAGCAATAGATCTGTGCAGAAGGAGGGGGGTGTGGGTAAGGAGGAGAAGGAGGGGGAGGAACATCTTCAGCGCTAGCTGAGCTTTCAAGGATAAATAAAGTCCTTGGTTGGATAAGGGGGCACCAGGGTTCCAGGCAGAGATAACCATGCAGAGGCGTGAAGAAGCCCGGAGAACTGAGAGCAGCTGACTCACTGTTGGGGCTGGGAGAGGTGACAAGGGGCTACATGACAGCTGACCCTGGGAGAGTGGAGGGGAGTGACTCAGGGGTTTCTCACAACAGACAGAACTGGAATCCAGAAAGCCAAGCAGTCAACAGTGCGAAGAGAATACATTGGAGGGAGGTGAGGAAGGGGCAGGGTGCAGGAAAGGCCCTTGCTCAGCTCTAGGAGACTGTCTCAGAACCAAGGCAGAGGGATGCAAATAGAAGAAAGAGAAAAAAAAAAAAAGTTTAGAACAGAGAATCAAAGACTGTAATGCTCCATACCATGGCAGGGGTGGGGGGGTTGCATTAAATCAAAGTCCCTGATTGTTGCTGGTGGAACAAAGTTCACTGAGCAAGTTTGAACAGCCTTAACAGCTGATTGCTCCTTATTTTGAAATGAGAAGAACTGAATCTTAACCAGAGTAGAGAGGGCCATGACCAACACAGAATGATGGGCAGTGCATGGAATTTGAGGTTGGCTGACCTCTTTATTGTAACCTGGAGCAAAACAGCTCCCCACTCTAAACTTAAGTCTCCTTATCTGAACAGCAGGGGGCAGTATCATCATCATGGCAGGATTTGGGGGAGAATGCATGCAGTGAGTAAATGAGGTCATATGTGTGAAAATTTCTGCCAGGTACCAAGGGTACAAATGACTACCAATTACATCTGAATAAGCAGAGAGTTTAAGGGTCTCCCCAAGGTTACCAAGCAGTGACAGACACAGGATTCTGGTAAAGGACCTCTGCTCCATTCCCAATACCTCTAGAAAGAAGGCACTTTGGGCTTCATAATATATAGCAGGAGACAGACAAAATGGAGCACCTTGTCTGCACCATTCTGCTTTCTCTTACAGAATTTACCATTAGTAGATCATCCCTTTGTCTTGTGTAAACTTTTGTCCACATGAATCATAAGTACAGAATGGACCACCAGCCTTTAAATGTCAAAGAGATTGGCAGAGGGAAATAATGCCATTAAAAGTCTACTTGACAGGATAAACAGGCACAATTTCCTTTAGGGTGTTTTGTCTCATTTTCCTTAGGTAGTTAACAGCTACAGACTCTGAGAAGCAATTACTTGATTCAATAAATGATTCCCACTCCAAGTTGTGGATGGCTATGCATACAATTTGTTTATTTTTTAAGCTGGCCGGAAAATCCTAATTTATGTCTCTAATTGGTATCAGCTGTTTTGTATGCCCTGGCAAGCTCACGGTATATCATTTCTCGCTCAGTGCCAGGGCTCAAAAATGGCTGATCCCCAGTTCACTGCTGATGACCTCACGCTGGCGTGGACCAGCTGGATTTGAAAGGCCACTGTGTATTTGACGAGTTGGTGTTCACTCTTTGTGGCCTACAGAAAAAGCAGTCTCATGATATGAGTGCTAGACAGGCAGGGATTACAATTCTGCTTTGGCTACTTATTATCTTAGTGATCTCTTAGATTGCTGATTTACCTGCAGCAGTATTAGAGATCTTGCTTTGGAAATGGTGATACAACTCTTGCAAAGAGATTGGCAAGCTGATTACATAGTAGGTGCTCAGTTAACATGATGTTTCTTGCCTCAGATAGACTGTGAGTCTTTCAGTTGCAAGGGCCCTAGAACTTTCATTCGTTTACAACCCTCCTTCCCATCCTCCTCTAGATCTTCACGTCCTCCTTCACATCCAAAACCCCATAAAATCTTCCTTGAATCCTTTAT
The DNA here is from genome assembly GCF_002288905.1 of Enhydra lutris kenyoni. NCBI lineage: Eukaryota > Metazoa > Chordata > Mammalia > Carnivora > Mustelidae > Enhydra > Enhydra lutris. Next base: position 33,305,311 of record NW_019154100.1, on the reverse strand, counting down.
TTGTGCAAATAATTAGTTTGGCTAAATTTTTACTAAGACCACTTAGATAAAACTTCAACTGATTGCTTTATTTTGTTTTGTTTTTAAACCGAAAACAGGTCCATATGTTTGGTTCATATACTTGTTTTATACTTTTGGTGTAAAAACTAAGCGGCAGGGTTAGTAGGCCATGAGTTCCTTGTTTTGGGGACTCTCTTACCTAGCTTTGAACATCCCATCTTGGCATAGGTCTTAGTGCAAGGAGGTATTTAGGGACCATCTCTGATTTGTCTTATCTGAGGGTTTTCCTGTCGTCTGGCCGCAGGGCTGCACATATGCCCTCCAACTCCACTCATCAGGACTCACTTAACACACGTTTTGCTTTTAACAGTTCTTGGATTTTTACTTTAATGGCTCAGTTCCATTCAATATCCTCCTAGTCTGACTCAGCAATTCTCAAACGACAACAAAATGCTCTCTAAAATACATTAAAAGTTTATCTCTGAATAAAACTTAGGATGAGAAAGTACTTAAAAAACAAACAAAAGACATGCAATTTAAAGTGTTTGCTCAGCTTCCAAATACATTGGAGATCGCTTATTGATGGGAAATGACCCAAGAAAAGTAAGACCAACTAATTCCATCCTCTCTCTCTTCTTCCATCGCCTTCCACACAGTTTTGGTATGCAGGTCTTAAAGTAATACTTGCTATCATTTATTAGCTGTGACTAGGTTAAGACACCAGATATTACTACCATGGACCAGACCCAAAATCAGTATCTTGCATGTTCCACTTACTTGCTCCCACCATGATCTCATGAGGTTAGGTGCTATTTCTCCATTTTACTGGTGAGGAAATTAGAGCCCAGAAAAGTTAAACAACTTGCCCAAGGTCACAACTAGTATGGTGTACGGACAGGATTTAAACAGAAGGAGTCAGATTTTTAAGCTGCAGGAAGATTCAATAGTACATATCTTATCCAAAAAATACAAGAAGATAACATCCACCAGAAAGGCACACTTTGTCAGGGACTTCTAATAAGAAGTACAGCCATACATTCCAAGGTCAAATGGGAATTCCCTTCAAATGAAGCCGCGATGAGAGTGACCACACTTCTTAGGCAACACAAAGCTGCAGATAAGAAAAATATTGAAAATCTCTACTACCTTTGTAGATGTTATATAAGTAGTTAATGTGTGCATAAATGCTAATTTAAATTATATACTTATAAATTATATTTTCACATGTATATGAATATATGTGTGTATGTGTGTACCCATACTTACAAGGATATATAATGATAAGTATATAGATACATATGGATATCTAGGACATGGCTCAGCCATCTGTATGTTCATCATATGTACTTCACACGTATGAGTAATACAACTCAACCTAATTTAAATATGCCACTGAAGGATTCTGTTCCAACCCTCTCTTGTTCACCTCTTCAGGTACTCTGGGCTTACCTCTCATTACAGCCGCCTCTACAAGGTCAAGTTCTGAACAGCCTTCTGCAAGTTCCCTCAGATGTGGCCTAGTATTTTCTTGTTTTAGGTCCCTCTCCCTTCCTATCCTTCAGTATCTCTAGAACAATGACCATTCACAAATGAACTCTGAGAAGCAGACAACTTGTAAAACCACCCTGACTGATGAGACTGGCAGCTACCAGACAAAAGCTTTCCCCTTGCTTATCCAGACCCAGGATTCTGAGATCCATTTTATAAGTCTTCCCAAAGGCTCATGATATGAAGGGACTGGTCATCCATTGGGTGGCCAATTTCTACTGCAGGCTTGAGCTAGACGTCCCTCCTCCCCTCCCTCCCTCTTTCCTTCCCTGGCTTCTGCTCTCTCCAATCACATTCTCAGATAAAACGACTCATCATTAACCTTCACCTTAGATTCTGCTCTGGGGGACACTGGGCTAAGATAGGCATTATTTAACCTATATTTTCTCTATTCAATTATTTGTTTTATTGCTAAAATATAATAAAAATTAGAACTTCAGCAAGTCATGTTGTAAGTTTCATTGCCTGTCAACAGTCATCATTTCAATTTATTGCTTTTAAAAATAAGAAGTTTCCATAGTAAAAGATTTACAGCCTGAGAAACATTTATCGCTGGCCAGCAATGGTCTGGTGATCAGAGTCAGTGAAACAGTGATTTGTGTCACATGTTTCTGGAAAACAAATTGAAGTCATTCTCTAAGCCAGATCCCAGTTTCAAGAAAAATTATATGGTCTCATAGACCAGTCCTGGTGGGGACATTATGACTTTCAAAGTCCGTGCATTTTATTAAATGGATAACATGCCTATGTGAAATATTAATAGGGGTGCTGTTGACTCATTCCAAATGTTAAAAAAAAAAGAAGAGGAAGATGATGGATGTCTGTGGAATGAAATATTGTGGTTCCCTTATCAAGCAGCAGGTTTTTTGCTGAATCAAGTTTGAAATCAGAATACTTCTCTGCTAAGCAAGCAAGCTAAGCCATTTCCAAGTGGCTATTAATAATTTGGGCAGTGGAGAAGGAGAAAAACAGGTCAAAATGCCATCTTGATGCATCTTGGTGATCAATCGTTCAGGATCCTCTAGGGCAGGCTTTCTCAACTTCAACACTATTGATGTTCTTGGCTGGATAATTTTTGTTGTGCGGAGCTGTGCATTGAAGCATGCATGCAGCATCCTGGTCTGTGGCCTCCTGGATGCAAATAGTATCACCCACACCCAAGTTGTGACAACCAAAAATGTCTATGGACATTGCCAAATGTTCCCTGCAGGACGAAATCACCTGCAGCTGAGAACCGTCAGCTTAGGGCAATGCAGATGCTGATTGGCTGGTGTGATGGGATGACTTACAATACAGATCAGAGGTTTCAAAGTCTTTGAAGAGGTTGTTCTGAGACAGTTTGGGACAGTGAAATGATTAAGCCAAAGCAAACTTTACTAATACCCAGCATATGTGCAATGGGCAAAGACGAGTGGCCTAAAACAGTGGTTCCCCAACCTTGGTGGTCCCTGAGTCACCTGGAGAGCTCATTAAAACAGATTTCTGGACCCCATCCCCAGCGAACCTGATTCAGTAAGTCTGATGTCTTGATGAACCTGATTCAGTAAGTCTAATAATTTATATTTCTCACCATCTCCCAAGCAAAGTTGGGGGTGTGGTCTATAAACTACCCTTTAAATAGCCTTGGGCTAAAAGTTGGAAGATCTCAACTTTTGTCAATTCACTTGAACCGTATTGGTTTCAGTTTCAAGTAGAACGGGATAGATACGCAGACTTATAAGCAGTAAAGGGAATAGAGGCCAGGATAGTAATATAGAAAGAAGACACTGGGACAACTAGGGAGGTCAAGACATATTTGTGTTGAAAGTGATGCCATGTGGAGCCCCGACTAGATGTAAACTTCATGTCTAATTCATCTCTGATATGATAACAGGCACATAGTAGGTGTTTATTTCAGATAATTCAGTTATGGTATCTGTACCCAGTAACACTTTTCAGCTCTAGCAGCCCACATCTGCCCCTGCTGAATGCACAGCCCCTTCCGAATGTGAGATCTCTACGGCTGTCATTGCTGACCAGACTAAAAGTGGGGCATGTGACCAAGAGCAGTGAACTCACTGGATGGCCGGCACATGTGAGGAGGGGAGGAGCTGGCCCAAACAGGTTATCTCCTTGAGGAGAATGAATTTTAAGAAATGAACCCAGTGAGAGGCATCAGTAGTGGGAGCTAAATCTAATGTTCCTGAGAATCTGAGTCCAGACACCATGTAGGAAAAAGATACAAGGAGATAGAAACAATGAGTAATCAGCTCATATACACATATATTTGCATAGAAATGGAGATATGTGGTTGTCAATAGGCTCTTCGTATCCTTACATGGGAAGCTCCTTCCTGCTTTCCTGTCATGGCTCAGATATGCCCCAGGGAAGCAGTCTGTGACTACTCAGGCCAAGGTGGCCCAGACCCCCTAGTCATTCTCCATCATGGTCTTCCTTTCAGTTTCTTCATGAGAGCTGTCACTGTTGTGTGTGATGGTTGATTTTGTGCATCAACTTACCTGGGCTAAGGGATGTTCAAATAGCTGGTAAAACATTATTTTGGGGAGTATCTGTAATAGTGTTTCCAGAAGATTGCCCTCATCAGTGCGACTTTTTAAGGGCCTGAGTACCACAAAAGAGTGTGCTCATGGATAGACCACTGAGGGGTTAATGGGTGTATAGGTATTCATATATATACTAAATCCATTTCTGTTTGTTGAGTCCCCAGCTATGGGGACCACATTAGTGATCAAATGATCCAAACTATTCCAATCACAGTACCCAGTTCCTCTGTTGAGCCATTACTTGGACCAAACGATGAGTGTGTGGGTGATGATTAGTTTTATGTGTCAACTTGGCTAACCTATGGTACTCAGTTATTTAATTATACACTAAATCTATATGTCGTTATCTGATAGATATGATTGATATCTAAAAGCAGCTGACTTTAAGTAAAGGAGATTACCCTTGATAATATAGGTGGGCTTCATTCAATCAGTCAGAGGCCTTAAGAGCAAAACCTGGGGTTTTCCAAAAAAGAAATCCTCTCCCAAGACTGCAATATTAACTCCTACTTAAATTTCCAGCCTGCCAGCCTGCCCGACAAATTTCAGACTTGTCAGTATCCACAGTTAGGTGAGCCAATTCCTTAAAATCAAACTCTGAAAAAATACATATATTCACACATACACATACACACCACACACACACACACACACACACACACACACACACGTATCCTACTTGTTCTGTCTCTCTGAAGAGCTATGACTAAGCTGAATCAATCAGAATCTTTCTCTAGGATTTTTTAAAATCTTTCATCTCTGATTGTGAATCTTCAAGGATGTGGTCGAGCCCTGAGCGATTGCTCTCTATAGGATCAGCCAGTTTGAAAGCAACGAAGCCCCCATGCAGGGATGCAGGGTCCAAGGTAGAGACAGAGACTCTTGGCAGACAGGGAGCACCCAAGCCCTGTCCAGGGGTTTCTGAGGTCAGCTGTAATCCCTTTCTTCCTGTATTGGTTTATGTGGGCAGCAAACCTTCTGGCTTAAGCTAGTTTGAAATGAGCTTCTGTCACTTGCAAGCAAGTTTTTGGTCTTGGCAGGAAGTCAAGACTGGGTTTCCGGTCGGGTTTCTTTCTGGATGAGGCTCTTGAGACCAGACTACTTGGTAGGAGGATCTTAAGTCTTTGCAGGTGGTGGAGAGTGAACACCTGTTCTGATTTCCCATGTAGATAAACAATATAGGTGCAAACAAACATTGTTTTCAGGGCACCTGGGTGCCTTAGTTGTTAAGCATCTGCCTTTGGCTCAGGTCATGATCCCAGGGTGCTGGATTGAGCCCCACTTCCATTTCTCTGCTCAGTGGGGAGCTTGCTTCTCCCTCTCCCTTTGCCCTTCCGCTCCTGCTTGTGCTCTCACTCTCCAGTGCTCTCTCTCTCTTAAATAAATAAATAAAATCTTTTTAAGTAATCATTGTTTTCATGCCTATGTAAGTGCTACAGATAAATTTATACTCAGCAACACCTCGTTGTAATGCACTTTACCATGTCCACTTTCTCTGCTTAAATAGCTCATGTTTATATTGCATGACCCCCCACCCCTACTGCTGTCATGGCTGATTGGAGCAAAGGTCAACATCTTACCCAAAGGGAGGCATGTACAAGCTGGCTAGTGACCAATCACGTCCAAACTCTAGCTCAGAAAGATGCGCTTGACGGGTCAGATTCCATTCTTGGGAATTTGGATACAGACAATTATGAACCTGAGATAGATGTAGGGCTAGACAGTAAATCAAACTCACGATGCTGAGTTGAAGACATGGCAATTCAAAATACATGTGTCTAACACACAAGAAAGCAGAGCAGGGGAAGAAGATGCCAGTTGGTGGAGAGAGAGCCATTTAGCAGATGTGCAGTGAGAAGCAGGTGCCATGTAGTTGAGTGAGTTCCAGCCCTGTTCTCATGAGGTGCAATGATGCTGAGCTCCCTGCCAAGTAAAATAAAGCTTTCTTTACCGGAGTTATTCTGAGATTAGCCTCCATCCCGTGCAACCACACAAGGCCACCTGGAACATGTTCACTGTGATTGGAAAGTGCTTATCACAGGAAGAGCCCCAGACTGCAACACTTTCACTGGAAATAGACAGGAAATGCTTTTTAGGTGGCAAAGCTTCTTAGTAAGAAACACCGACCTGCAAAGTGTAAATTCCAAATCATCTGTTAACATTTACCGAGAACAAACAACTCTCAGAGACCTTATTTCTTAATTAAATGATTTTTCCCCTTGTGAATACAGAACTGGTATTTTAGATAAATATAACATCGATGTATGTTATTACATAGTCTGTATATCTCATTTTTGTGGGAGGAGGAATCTTGAGGAGGTAATATGTGCAATGTGTGTGGCCTTGATGGTGTGATGGCTTCACAGGTGCATATGCACCCCCAAATCCATCAAGTTTCATGGAGTAGATATGAAAGGATTTTTATATGTCATAAAGTGTTAGGCCTTCTCAATTTTGCTATTGTACATTTTTTAAAAGGAAAAAACCCACAAATGATCCCTTTTTAATCATTTATTTATTTTAAAAATATCCACTCTTTTTTTTTTTTTTTAAGTAAATTGTATGCCCAACGTTGGGGCTTGAACTCAAGGCTCTGTGATCAAGATCGCCTACTCTACTGACTAAGCACACCAGGTGCCCCAACAATCATCTATCTATCTATATGATTTTATTTATTTATTTATTTGAGAGAGAGAGAGAAAACACGAGTGGGGGGAAGGGCAGAGGGACAAGCAGACTCCCTGCTGAATGTGGAGCCCAATGCGGGACTCAATCTCAGGACCCCAAGATCATGACCTGGGCCGAAGTCAGATGCTTCAGTCAGTCTGACTGACTGAACCACCCAGGTGCCCCAATAATCCCATTTTTAAATGACAATAAAATTTAGGGCACACTAGAGATTGATAAGAACTATAACCAGATTTTTTGAAAGAAGAAAACCAATAGAGTAAAAAAGGAAGAAATTGTCCTAGTCTTACAGGAAAGTGAGAGGGATGTTGAAATAAACCGAGAAGGTTAAAAAAAAAGTCATGCAAATCCTATAGCAGGTTGTGTTGTCATTTTTTCCCCAAAATAAGGAATGCAAATTATAATGTCAGCCCAGAGACATAATCTGGGACTAATCAGAAATCAGCATTAACCTGCACAGCTTGGGAATGGCCTTCCCAACAGGCGCTTAATATATGAATGTCCATTTGTACAAGATGAATGAGTGCAGGTGCTATAATAAGGCCACGGCATTTGGTTATGATGATGGCCCCTGGATGACCAAAACGATCCATAAATTATAATTGAACTACAACTGAGAGCAAGCAGCCTGTGACACAATTCATTCCTGCCACCTCGTTCTAAATTCAAGCCTAGAACTGTGAATGCAGGAGCTGAAAGGCTGGGGTGAGGGTTCTGTGAAGAAAGCTGTCCTCTCCTTCAGCATCGTTTAGTGGCTTCTAATCTGGATGTCTCAAGGATCAGAACTTTACAGAATTGCCCACTAGATAATAATCCTCCCAGTGGACAGGTTTTCCTAGATTAGTAGAGGTCAAAAAGGGTAGTCAGCAAAAATGGTCCATTCATTCCTTTATTTATTCCATAAACATTTTCTTGTTCCTTAACTGTGCACTGGAAATTGCTACACAGAGGCTCACAGTCTCACAAAGGAGCAATCACATACAGATAATCTAGGACAATAGGCAGGAGTGTTAGAAGTATACTCACAGAGTTCTACATAAATTCCCGACAGGGATTGTGTAAAACAACTTGAATGGGTCAAGGAAGCCTCCCCAAATTTGATGGACACTACCAAAGCCAAGTCTTAAGAATGAGGAGGTGTTAGCCAGCTGAAGGAAGGAGTGAAACATTCCAGGTTCAGGTACTGAATGAGTCAAGTAACAAAGGTGAGAGGCAGCGTGTGCATACAAGAAAAATTCATACAGCCTTTCAAAAGGCATGAGAGTGCTGACTTGACTTAACCCATCCAATGTCAATTACCGTTTTAAAAAAGTGAGCACCTATTATGTACTTAGGTACTTAGAAACTGCTGGGGTGACAAAATTGAATAAGGCATGAATGAAGCCCACCCTCTATGAATTAACAAGCTTAGAAATATAATTCCGCAACAAAATGAGTTAAAATATAAGAGGCACCATCATAAAGATATGAAGAAAGATCTGTGGAAGCTCTAAGGAAGAGGTCAAAACTCAGATTACTAATGGTTTTTTAAAGAGATTAATTTTAAGCTGGGTCTTGCCAAACTGAAGAATTTCTCAGGTGAAGGAGTCTGAATTCTAGGCAGAGTGAAACTGGAATACTCATTTTCTTGAAGGAGATAAAAAAGATTGGATCAGGGGGTTCCCTGGGGGAGGCTTGGGGAGCTTAGTAGAACCACAGCCTAACCCTTCAAAGAAGACCAGGGCTTTGGTCTTGAAGTGATGTTTCCGTAACACTACTGTATGTAGATTTTATTTGGAGTGGCTTGTGTAGACGTGCAGATGGAGATTATGGGGAAATAAAATCTGCCCTACTCCTTCCCCATGGCTTGGCTCACAACAGAACTAGAGTGCTCTAGAGTTCTGGAAGCCTCCTTCCCCAAGACAGACAATTAGGGCCTGTGCCATGAAGGAGCCTGGTCCCATAGCCTCTCACCTGGTTCCGGGGGGTTTCTGGAACTTCTCACCATTGTTCTTGCTTCTTCCACCAAACAGGTCTTCATCATAAACCCCTCCTTACATGGCAAGGTAAGAGCAGTAAGGAGTAAACCTTAAATCCAATACTCTTCTTTCCCAACCCGGAAGCCCAAATGTTGTTATCAGTCATGGAGTGCCAGTGCAGGGCATGCCGGGACACCTAAGGGCTTATTTGGGCAACTTGCAACAGAGGGGGGAAATATCTGTATTTGTGGGCCAGCCAGGACACCTGATGGGATGGGGACTTGTCCAGTGTCTAAAAATTCTGATGAGCTCAAATATGACCCAGTCAATTCCTGTTTCTGAGAAGAATCTTGTGTGGTGTGTGGAAAAAGACAAGAAAGGAGTCGGGCAGACCAACAGATTGTGGTTCCAGGTAGTATTCCTTCTACTTACAGGACAGCAGTTTGTGAAAGGGATGATGATCTAGGGGCACCGGCGTGGCTCAGTTGGTTAAGTGTCTGCCTTTGACTTCGAGGTCGCGATCCCTGGGTCCTGGGATCGAGCGCCACGTACTCCCTGCTCAACATGGAGCCTGCTTCTCCCTCTCCCTCTCCCTCTCCCTCTCCCTCTGCTTCCCCTCTACTTGCTCTCTCTCCTGCTTTCTCTCTCTCAAATAAATAAATAAATAAATAAATAAATAAAATCTTAAAAAACAGAGAGAGAGAGAGAGAAAGATGATGGGCTACAAAAACTAGTCCTCATGGAGAGGAAGGGGTTATGGAAAGCCAGGCATCAATGCAGGGACCTCGCATACTTCTAAATTGTGGGACAGGGTGCTAGTCTAAGTAGGGATCAAGAGTGCTTATCAGGGAACCTGAGGCAAAAGCCCCATCTTGAGAAGTAGACTGGCACAGGGCCAGGAGAAAAGAGAAAGTGGCAGATCTCCAAGATGACAGACTCCATGAACCTGTGGGTGGGGAGCTCTCATGGGATTTCTGTTCTGACTGGGGCTGTCTCTGGGGATGAATGGGCCTGGGTCCGGGCCTGCCCTGGTGGGAGTGGGAATACCCTGGAAGGGCTAGGAGGAGTCAGAGGAATGGAGCAATGGCCCCAGAATACCAGTGAGGTCCAAGCGTGTAGAAGCAGCAACAAGCAGACTTCTGGCAGAGAGCCTGTCCTGGGAGCAACCACTGCCTGAGAAACAGACTCTCAGAGGCACCCAGCAAGAATGCCTGGGGACACAGCCCAGGAACTCACAAGAAAGAGGAGCACTAGGGCTGAGCTGCTGTGCCCTGCACAGATTCCTTAATTCCTTCTTAGCGATTCAGAGTGGATTTTCCAGTCTACAGATTAGTCACGGCCATTGTTTCTTCCCCTTTTGTTTCTTCTTGCTCAGCCTCTGGGTACCATTGCTTATCCAAATCACAAACGAGGGGAAAGAAGAGAAATTTCTGAAATAATCTGCATTTTTTATAAAGTTGGGAATAAAGGAAGAACGTCGATCCGTAGCTGAAATGACTTTTTTTTGGCATAGCGCCGAATCACCCCCACGAATGGCCTCAGGGTTCACACTTACGAACAGTTATTGGCATTAGCATATGGCGTTGACCAGTGGGGGAGACTGCTGTGAACTGGTGGGGCTGAAATGCTCTGAGGTGTCTGGTATTGCCTATTTATTGTGCAACAAATAACCCCAAAACTTAGTGGCTTCAAACAACAATAATTATTGTCTTATGGTTTCTGTATGTCAGGGACTCAGGAGCCACTTGACTTGAGACTTCGGACTCAGAGTCCCATATACAGTTGTAGTCAGAGGTCAGCTAGGACTGCAATCGTCTGAAGTCTTGAGTAGGGCTGGACGATCTATTTCCTCCAAGATGGCCCACCCTCAGGGCTGGCAAGTCGGTGTTGGCTGTTAGCAAGAGGCCTTATTACTTCCTTCCCTCATGGGCCTCTCCACAGGGTTCTTACAATATGGCAACTGACTTCCCCTAGAGTGAGCAATCTGAAAGACCCAGGTGGAAGACACAGTGTCTTCTATGACTAGACTTACCAGTCACGTGCCATCATCTCTACAGTGGTCTACTAGACCCTCAGGCCAGCCTTGCTTCACTGTGGGAGAGGCTACACAAGGGCCTGAATACCAGAGATGAGGCTCATTGAGATGAGGATCATTAGAAGCTGCCTTCCGCAGTTTCTAAGTACCCCATAAACTATTACCTCCCAACCATTCCTCTGTGACTTTGTGTGTTCCCTTTGCCTGGAATTTTCTGTTGCTTTTTCTTCTCTTTCAAGGGCCAGCTTAGTTTCCTTTCTCTCAAAAAGCATTGCCAACACTTGCAGACAGCACTTCACACATATATCTATTTTAGAGCTTGTCTGTCTGTGGACCTGTTAGTCGGCTGATGGCAGATTAAGTACACTTAGGACTGGTATAGACTTGGCACTCAATAATGCTGGGTGAATGGATGAAGGAATGAATGCTTATCCTCACATCAAAAGGCATCTTGGAAAAATAAAATAAAAGAAAAAAAGGCATCTTGGTCTATAACTCTCAGTTGCCTTCTGAGACTTCAGGATAGTCCTCGACAGTCATTATAAACCAAATTCTCTCATATGAATTGTTGAGAGGAGTAGGGAATACGTCCTATGACTTGGCTCCATGCAAACTTTGCTGGGCAGGATCCTCCTTACAAGTTTCTCAATTATAAAATTCCAAGAGAGGCACATGATCATAAAATTTGAAAGTTACCCAAATATTACTTGCAGGATTTTATTTTTAGATATGTCCTCGTCTCACCAAATGTTATCAAGTAAGCCAAATAAATAAGAGACATTGTAAGGCAAGAGAACATCAACCATAAGAGGAGGGCTCAGCCATGAGACAAAAGCGATCAAATGAAGTGGATAACTGTTGAGGTGGGGGTTCAAAATTGCCAAATTTGAAACATAAGTTATTTTCAACTTGGTTATTGTTCTTCAAACTATACTTTATTTGATTAACTCATGAGAGGATCATGATGAATCTGCAACTTACAAATTGCTTTTTAGAGCTTTTTCCTCAAAGCGTATGGGTAGAGTCTTGACTACATGTTCCTCTTTAAACTCTCTAAGTGAAAAAGCCTTGCTCAGCAAACAGTTGACAAAAATAAGTTTCAAGGTAATAATAAATGCTTGGGACAAAGGGGACTTTTGAACAGAATTGATTCTGGCTGGGCCCAGCATCTGAGGACAAAGCAGAGCTTAACGAGCCAGCCCAGAGTGTCCTGGCTCTCCACAGAGGCACCATCTTGGTAGTCAATCCACTGAACCCTGTGCCGAGATCCCTGCTCTTGAGGATTTTGGCTCTCCTAATTTGACAGTACCTGTGAAACCATGGTACAGGCAATCCCTCTAATGCAAGAGCAGCCAAAACTGAACTGAACTCCTTGGGCAAGTTTCTTAATATCCTTGAGCCTCAATGTCCCTATCTACAAAATGTAGATAATAATGCTAACCTGCTCCATGGTTAGAGTAAACACTAGAGGTTTATTAAATATATTTAAAACAACATACCCCTAACACTCTATACCTTCCCTTTCTTTTCCCAGGTCACCATTCCCTCTCTCTTAACTCGGCTCCTCCGCTTCGGATTCCCTACACCTGGCTACATTTTTCTAGTAATTTTTTCCTTTAGGAAGCTTTTCCTGGTTCCCACCCTTTCCATGAACAAAATTCCTGTGCTTCTACGAGATTCTTAGCTCTGGGTACTATATAGGAATGTTCATGATATAGGACTGTAGTTGCCTGTTCACTTAGCTGTATTGACCCATTAAAATATAGTCCAAAGGGCACAAATTATGCCCACCTTGCTCATCATTGTATTGCCAGCACTGAACCTAAAGCACGATATATTGTAGGAACTCAATGAATATGAAAAGGGCATAAAAGAAAAGCAGGAAGGAAGGAGGGAAAGAAAGAAGGAAGGAAGGGAGCTAGGGAGGGAGAAAGGAAGGGAGGGAGAGAAGACCGCAGACAAATAGCTGGTTCCCCAAGCCCTGTTTTCTAGAGATAGCAGTCCTTGGGAACTGTGCCCCCCGCCCAACATACCTGCACTAGCCAGATATTACAGAGACCTAAGATACTAAGCCGAAGGAGAAAACAACAGAAATTGGTGGAGATGGTGTTGGCCGGAGATTTATTGTGCCCTCAAGGTGCACAGTCCTAACTAACAGAAGCAACCACCTCCTGGAAGGAGAGAAAAGGCACAACTTCCACCAGAGGGAAACACATATGTTCGTAGTCTCAGCACGACTCTTGGGTCTCCTTAGGGCTTCCTCTTCAGGTATGCAGAGGGGACCTCAGAGTTGCCTAAAGCAGCATCAAAATGGACAATAAAAAACAATTGCTAATCTGGAGAATGTTCATCTTCCATATGTAGTAGGAATGTCAGCTCATAAACTCAGGTGTGCCCCCCCAAAATTGTATCTCTTTATTTTATAGAAGCCAACCCAAATTTTATTCTAGCATTTCCCTCAATCCAGGTCTGTTGTGACATTTGATCTGGGTTATCTTCAGGGTTAAGCCTGGATGGGTTAGTGGTGATGGGTTGGGACATCTGCTCTTTGAGTCTAGGCACATCTAGGTTACGCTGCAGATGCCAATCTTCCCTGTCTGCTTGGACCCAAGCCAGGAAGAAGGCCTTATCTGCCAAGACTACAGATAGTGTTCCTTTCTGGGGTCTTGGCCCCTCGTCAGGATGCTGTTGGGAAGCCAGACTGATCCCCACTGTTTCAGAATGCCTTGACTCCACCATTCTCTTCCCTTAGCCCAGGTCTCTGTGGACCGTGGGAGGACATGGGTGAGGCTCACTCTGCCTTCTGCTTCTCTGGGTCACTCTGCCTCTGGTACTAAATACCCTTGACCTCTTCCTTTCCTCTGCAAACCTCTAGGCTTCTGGTAAGTGCTTCTAAAGGAAAAGCTGGGCATTCTGGCCAGTGACTTCCGCCTTCTTCTCTGCCATGTCCCTTACCTGTGCCCAGGAAGCACCGAGCAAACAGCTTGCAAACAGGAAAAGGGAACTCAGACAGCGAAGATAAAACCAGCAAAATAAATAAATGCCTGAAAATATTGTCCAGGCACACAAAGTCCCCAAAGAATGAGGTTATGTGGGTTTTGACACCCTATGGAGATGGAGCGTGGGGAGGACTGTGATTTCCTGAGACACTACACATAATCTTCATCGGCTCTGTCCTCAGAAGTGTGTTGTGATGCCCAGAACTTCTATAAGTGGAAACCATACGCATCACCTTGCGGCTTCTAGCCCACCTTGCTATTCTATGGCTACACCCAACCAGGGGGCCATGCTGGGCACAAACAATGGCTACATTAGCTCAGTCCCTCACCTGCCTTCCGTCGGCAGGCAGCGGCCATGTGGGGGCACCTTGCTGGGCAAATCTACTTCTTTTTTGGCAGCTGAGTCTGTGCATTTATGAGTGAGCAAGCCTTTTGGCCGCATTGTTTCAAAGAGGCCGAGTGTTACCAACTTGAGAAATACACTTATTGATCTCTGCCCTTTACCCAGAGCTGATTGAGGGATGTGTTTTCTTTTTGCATCAATGTGCTAGACAGCGCCTGGTGGGAAAAGATGACAGACGCTGACGCTATTGCCATCTGAGTGTGTGAATATGCCTGCAAAGCCTGGGAGTGCTTGCTGGAAGGGACAAGTGTGTGAGCGTCTATGTACGTGCACCCCCCACCCACACGCACAGCCACTCACACACACGCAGGATCACACACACACTATCACACATACATACATACACACATAGTCTCTCTCTCTCTCTCACACACACATACACACACACACACACACACCAGCACATGCAGCCTCACTGGATTGGTGAAGGTCTAGGCCGGGATCAACCTTAGCACGTCTTATTCAAATATTGAAAAATATTTTTTTCTGGCTCTCCTCTCTGTAAAATGGTTCCTGCTTTTCAGGACTGTTTTTTCCTTTGCCTTATGTTATTGGCTTTCTGAAGAAGGCAGCCCAAATAAAAAGCAATCTGTTGCATTCTCATCACAATCGATTATATCCATCTGCTTAATTGTCTGGTTTCTCAGCAAATGTATACATCTTTTCGCCCCAGCATCAACCCCGGGGTCTGGCCACTAGGGATGCCTGAAATGAGAAGTTGCTTTTACCAACATCATGATTTGCATTTGGAACTTCTGTCTTAGAGACATCTCATATTAGCCTAGAATGACATCTGGGCTCATGTACTAAAACTGTATTTGGCTAATGTCTGCTATGAGCTGGATTCTTTGCCTTAATGTCTTACACTCCTCACCAGGAAGTCGTGAAATTGAAAACGTTTTCTTTAGGGAGGTTAAAGACATGTCCTGGGAGCCCCACCCCACCATAGCAGAGTTGGGATTCCAGCATGGATCTTCCTGAACCAGAGGTGGCTTTGTACCAGTCTCCCCCAAAATACAAAATTGCTGTGTTCATGAACTTGAGAGCTGGAAGGTACCTAGAGAACATCCAACCTATTCAACCCTTAAGTGAGGACACTGAGGGCCAAAAACATTAATTGATTTGCTCAGTGGGGTCTCACAAGCAGTTTCTAGGTAAGCCTGGGTCCCACTCTTGGACTTATACAGTTATCCCTGCAGGGGTATGGAGCTCTGTCAAATAGCATGGTGCATATAACACGTGAAATGTGGGGTCCCTTCAGGAGTGGGAAGGAGAAGGGAGAAGTCACAGAAAGGCTTCTTGTCAGAAGTTCATTCCATGCTCAGTCTGATGAGCAGAAGAAAGCCAGTCTCCAAGGACTTTGCCTCAGTCATGATTCAGGAATCGGTTCCCTGTTGGAAGAGCTTTATTGTCCCAGGTTTCCAAGAGGGTTAAGAGATTCCTAAAAGCTGTCCAGACGTGGGTGAAACATCCACCACTCTCCACTGATGAAGGGAGAAGATTGCATGCTAGGAACTCCAGGCTAGGAAGCTCTTGAAATTCTCTCTTGAAAAGAGTTGGCTTCATGTGTTCATATTTAATTCTAGAAGTACTCAGGTTAAGAGGGTTACACAAAAGGAATTTTCCTGTGGATAACGTTGAATTGTTATAAACAGCAACATCCCTGATATCTTGATTTGAAGTAAAATAAATGTCTGGCAAATGGTCACGTGACTAACCAGATAATCACCACGTGTGCCTACTTCTGCGGCTGCCCATATTCCAGATGGGAGGGGCCAGGTTATATCTTCCTGCTTGAAACTTCAGACATCGCAGCACCCTTGCAGCAGTGTTCAGAGCCCTTGGAAAGGCTCCAGTCTGTGCCTGAACTTCCACACCCGCCAGACCTCTTCCTCGCATCTGTCCTACCTCTCTGCGCTCCTAGGATGACAGACATTCTGTATAAAAATATTTAAATACCAGCCAGGAAGGAGGCCCTGGTCATAGCTTAAAAATTTTTGCTCTGCTTATTTCAATAAATAATGTGCACTATATACTTGATAAGCTTTTTCAATTTTTAGGATAACTTGTATAACTTTAGAGCAGTTCTTTGTGTTGCTGAAGAAAACACAAACCTGAAAGATTTTCAGATATTCATTTCTATAAACAAAGGAAAAATCCCGAATCATTCTGGGCAGTACTCGGTGTTAGCAAGTACTCCTCCCCACTGAACACCAAGGAAGAATGCCTGGGCTGGAGACTGGCTAGCTGCTCCCAGCCCCATCCCCTCTTCCCGGGCACATAGAAGAGAATGTATTTCCTGGTCTCCCCTGTGGTTCAGTTGTGCCCATGTGACTGGGTCTCATCAGTGAGGTGTAGGAGGAAGTAATGTACCCGCCTTGCAGACGAGGCCATGAAGCCCCTCGCGTGGTCCTCTTTTCTCCCTCTTTTCCTTCTACTGCAACTCTGGAGAGACTGAAGGAGCCAGAATCCCTAAGTTACCATGAGTGACTGTACAAGACTCAGAGGAGCATGTCATGCACGAGAGCGTCGCTATGTCATAGATGTGAGAGTGTCTGTTCCTGCAGCATAGCCTTGCGTGCCCTAACCAGTCCTTTGTCTCCTCCTGCCCCACTGGACACCATACAGCAGGGCTAGACTGGCAGGACTGCCCCAGAGCACTGCCGGATCCCTCCCGCAGGCCGCACTTCCCTGGCTTTCATCACTGGTGCCTGCTAAGGGCCCACCACGGAGTCCTTCCCCAGGCATTTCCTCAGCCAGAGTGAACTGCCTCTCCCAAAATTACACCCCCCCCACTCTGTTCCAAGAGCAGCCCCATCCTATGATGGTGAGGGACACCTTTAATTCCCATAACACGCTGGGTTTCTGTTTGATAACTTTACCTAGGCTGTCCTTTCCGCTCTGAACAGTTCTGCCTTCCCATGCCTGCCATGTCAATCATATTAGCCCTGAGCATCATCCATAGTCCCCATATCATGTCCTCCAGGTCCACTGCTCCTCTGATGGCTGGCACCCCTCTTTCCTGTACCTTCCTCCCTCTGAACATTTATCCCAGATGTTGTAGCTCTGGGCATGGTCGCTGCACTTAAATAGTAAACTCACTGACAGGAGGTATGAGTTCTCTCTGTCACCCCAGACTTAGCACAACCCCTTCCAGTCCCGAGCCCCTCAGAGCTGGAGAGAGCAGCTCCCTTTCAGCACTCGCCCACTATAGCCAGATAACTTTGATACATATTAATTTGGAATGGTTCTTTCTGTCTTGAAGATTTGGAAAAGGATGAGAGGTGTTTTATCTTGTTTACTATTTTTATTTTCACTCATCTTAGTGGCCCACTTAGTGGTACTCAAAGTCTAAGTTTCTGGAGAGCAACCTCTCTTCCCAGTGTTTAAGAAAAGCTAAATGCACTGAGGTTGTGTTACAGAGAAGGGGAGAGAGCGAGTGCCTTTGGACAATTCCCAGCACATGGAAGACAATGCAAGTGGTGGTTTCTCCAAATCTTGGAACCTGCGGTTCATTCCTGGCAGCCAGATGGGGAAGGGGGGTTGCTGCGGTGTCTGAGGAGAATTAATGCACAGAATGTGGGTTCATGGAGGTGGAGAAAATGCATAATTATTGGGTTGACATTTTATGTCCTTTTCATCCAGCATTTTAGAAGTACAAAGTCAGATTTTGTTTATTGTGAAGGCAATAGTGTTACATTTCTTATGTAAGAGAGTTTGTGGTTGAGAATTTACCCTTAATACATGAATATTCAAACCAAGCCAGAATGAACTTCTGTGAGGGTGAGAGTATTTCAAATATCTGACTCTCTCTCTTTGCATCCTAGCTGGAGGTTTCTGAGATGACTAACACTTTCTTAAAGCCTTGACAGCCCTCCTCCATTCCCTTTGTTCTCCTAGAAAAACATTGTTTCGTATAAAATGCCTTTCCCCACATCTGGCATATTGTGCTGACCTTGGGAACACACATCTGAATATTTTACTTGGAGGTTTATTTACAGCCTGCCTTATAATTAAAGATAGATAATTCTTTATCCCCTTGCAGCTTGATAAGATGTACACGATTTCGGCATCTGGGTGGCTAAATGCTGGTTTGGGTTGAAGGAGACAAGTAGTTGGGCAGCACGTTCACAGGAGCCACCTGTCTTGGGAGACCTCCATGTCATCACCCTGTCATAGGTGGTACCGTCACCCCGTAATGATATCATACCCACCCGTGTCAGCAACACCTGAGAAAATGATGAGGGCCCTAACGGCTTATGAGACATGAATGAGCGCCTCGGATGCAGGAGCCTGAGTGAACCAGAGACTGCCGACAATTCTGCATGATGGAAAGTCTTGTCTACTGAAATGTGGGGAGTTTTCGCCTTTAAGCTCTACGGAGAAACATCCATTAAAACCACCCCCGTGATGCCATGAAAATCAAAGGTGTCATGAGGCCAGTAAGATGGGACCACCCAAGATTTGGTGAGGAAGTTGAGGTTTTGTCTTTCCCCGTGGGCTGGGCTGGCTCTGGGTTCATTCTCTGTCTTTCTCTGCCTGCTCTGCCAAGACATTGAACTCTGGGGACTACATTTCTGAGGGTTTATATGTGCTCATCTGGTACCATCAGCTCCTAGTGATATCACACCCACCTGTCAGCAACACTTGAGAAACTACATTTCTGAGGGTTTATTTGTGCTCCAAAACTAAAATTTTTAGAACATTAAAGCACAGGTGAGCGTTTCTTTAAAGATTAATGAATTCTTCTGAGTTTTGTCAATGTTCCAGGCTATTCTTTATCCCCGTTCAGCCAACTCTCCTACCACGCTTTCCATGCCTTCGTGCAGTTTCTCCTCTCGAATGTCTCTTCCAGCTAACAGCTCCACCTCTCCTATAAATTCATCCATTTGGTGAATTCTGAATGTCTGCTAAATTGTGTGTCTGCTAAATGTTAGACCCCTCAAAAAAAGAGACATACAGGAGCCTTTTCTAAGCATCCACTCCCTTCTCTTCTAGGCTCCAGAATCCCAGCACTTCTGCTGGGATCACATTCTGCTCTGTACTCCAAGCATTGCCCTCATGGCTGTCTCTGCCACTGTATCATGAGCTTCCTGAGGACAGCAAACCCATTTGGATCTTCCCCATCTCCTTAAGCACCACATACATATTAAGCACATAGAATGTTCTTAGTTGACGTCTGAGGAATCAAGGCAAATCACGAAGATAGTCTACCCCCAACCAGCAAATGCCCTGAGCAACTGATACCATATAGAAGACTGGGTTGACCAGCTGGGCTCTTGTCAGATGTTCAAGACTTGCGAACCCAGGGGTTCTGGCCAATTTGAGCCCTTTATACTGAAGACAGTGATAGTATAAACCCCAGAAAGAGGGCATTTTAGAGAGAGCTGGAACAGAGGGGTTGCCCAATTCAAGCTTTCCTGGTCACAAAATACATTCTGCTTCCTCACCTCCTCGGTCCTGCTCCTCCCTAGAGCCCTAAATAACCAGCCTGGACAGCTTTTGTCACTCTGAAAAATGTATGTAACTGCTGATAAAGTCTAGCCCAAACATCCCTCTCACACTGTGCTGAATCATTTGCCCAAAATATACCTGACCAGTGAGGCAGAAATAATGATTCTTACTGGCTTTTAACTATCAAGCTCCCCAGCTCTATTTCCCTTGGTCCTAGGGGCGTATAATAATTTGGTACAGAAAAGGGGGAAAAAAAAAAGGTACGCCTGCCAATTCCCATCTGGAGAAAGGAAATGTATGCAATTATGTTAAAGGTGCATAAAGTTAAAGGTGTTAAAAGTGTCATTCACAACCTCCACTCCCACTTCCCACCCACCATCACTCCCATCGCCACAGAACTGTCTTAACCTAATTGCTTCTTGGAGTTATGCCATTGTCCTATATCAAAAGAAATAAGATTAAACATCACAGCAAAAAGGAAATTAAGAATAACATTTTCTTTACAGAAATTTTCAGAAATCTCTTTAGCTTCACGATGGAGTATAGCTGAGATTGACAAGCAATTGATTTCACTTATGTCAGGAATGTTGCAAAAGGTGTCATTGATCCAGATTCCCCTTCCACACTGAATGTGAGAAAGGATACAGCCAATGTTTGTACCCCATCTGCAAGAGTGTACGTCTTTGAGTGACACAGGTTTGTTTCACCCTCATTTCTGGTTCCATTTGTATCCATGCCCCTCTGGTCCTTTTCTTTGTCTTCTGCTTTTAACTTGTCTTGGTGTGTATCTTCTGTATTTTTGCATGATGTCAAAATAGTTTGTGGAAAAGGAAAGGGCCTACCAAAAATTTAATGATCACTCTATTTGAACGCTTATCTGCCTACCTCTAGGGAGATAAATCAAATCACCTAAACTTAACAGCAATTACTCTCAAAGTGGGGGCCAAGATAAAGGAACATACATTTTGGATCCTCGTGTTTTGAGACCAGAGGAAGAAAGGAGAAATCAATCTGCATACAGTTATCACATTCCTTCAATACACACCTCCACCCTCTAAAATCATATCACCTCCGTTTTCTCTTACACATGACTGGTGTCCAGAAAGAACTGATATTCTTGACCTGTTCTTTGTAGGAATTAAGAGTGAGAACACAGATGCACATATTAATCTGCATATTAAGGGATGCCTGGACAAGCTTCTAGATATTAGCACTGATTTGTGCATTTACATTGGTTCTCAATTGAAAAGTAGAATCCAGTGGGGAGCCTGGGAGGCTCAGTCAGTTAAGTGTCTGCCTTTGGCTCAGGTCATATCCTGGAATCCTGGTATCAAGCCCCACACTGGGCTCCCTGCTCAGTAGGGAATCTGTTTCTCCCTCTGCCCCTCAACCTACTTGTGCTTTCTCTCACTTTCATATAAATAAAATCTTTAGAGAAAAAGGAAAATGGAACCCATTTAGTCTATCTTGATGTCTTATCATTTAGAGCTAAGCTGTGCTGTACACCTGTTTTGTTTTGTTTTGTTTTTAAGATTTTATTTATTTATTTGACAGAGAGAGAGAGAGACAGAGAGAGCATAAGCAGGAGGAACAACAGAGGGAGAGGGAGAAGCAGGTTCTCCCCTGAGCAGAGAGCCCAAAATGGGGTTCGATCCCAGGACCCTGGGATCATGACCTGAGCTGAAGTCAGACGCTTAACCAACTGAGTCACCCAGGCCCACCTCTGCATCTGTTTTTATACTTAAGAGAATAATTTGAAAAATCTAAAATCATAGAATGCTAAAGCTGAAAAGACCTCGGTAATCCTCTGTTCCAAGGGAAAAGTTGAGTATGTGGTTAAACATTTTTTAAACTTTGTTGCAAAATTAGCATTCACTTGATACAAGAATGTCAAATTGAAAAAAAAAAAAGTCAAATTGCCCTAATGTGGGAGAAGTAGAATGAAAGTAAGTCTTATCACCTCTACCATACTTCCCAAAATAAGCACCACTAGTAGGAGCTTTCATTCATTTGTTCATTCATTCATTCCAAAAATATTTATTGAGCACCAATTATGTACTAGGCTCTGTAGATCAAAACAGGCAGGAAAAAATAAAGAAATAGATAGAGAAAATAATTTCAGTTAGTTGCAAGTTCTACAGAGATACAATAACAGTGAGTTAGAGTATACTCCATGTAGAGTGACAAGTGAGGTCTTTTCAGACCGAGTGTTATTATATGGCAAAGGAAACAGCAAATGCAAGGCCTATGAGCAGCAGCGTGCTTGGTAGGTGCTGGGTAAGTTCTAGAACAGCCAAGGGGCTGGTGTAGCTCAGGAGCTCTGAAGAAGAGTGTACGAGATGATACAGAAATGTCAGCCATAGGCAGATTTTGTAAGTCCCACAGACACTGTCTTTTCCCAGTGCCAGGAGAAAGCAGTTGAGTGGTTTTAAATGGGAGAGTGCAACTTTAACAGTCCAAAAGCTTTTTACTGGGGAGGAATGATCTAGGGGTTGCCTGAAGATTAATTTCCAAGTAGGCATGATCCAGAAGGAAGGTTTACTCTATATGATTGTTTCTGTAGTATTTATGTTAGTGTCTGTTTCCTATTACATTAAATCCTACAAGAGCATTAATAGCAATAACAAATAATAAGCTGGGCCTAGCAGACTTCACAAGATCTCCTTCATAGGTCATGCTGATACCTGAGTTCACAGGCAGAGTAGCCAGTTGAGGCAAAGGGACAACAACAAGCTGACACAGGCTCGGCAGACTCACCTGTCTGCACCACTAAGACAGCTTATGCCTTTTTGATAATTGATGGCTGTATATTTTCTTTAGAACAATTTTATTTTCAAATAGTTCAAGGTTCATACAAAATATCAAAAAGAGTATGAAGAATTTTCATGTACCCTTCACTCAGCATCTTCCAGTGATAATATCTTACATAACCACATCCGTGTCAAGTACAGGTCCTAACAAATACATGTCAAACCCAAGACATTGGCATCGATAGGATACCATTAGGTACAAGCCTTATTTGGATTTCACCGGCTTTTACACGTTCTCTTCTGTTAGCATTTTTGGAACTTTGAGTATACTTTATTCAAATCTTATTATGATTAAAAGCCTTATTTTAATCATGATTAAATGATTTTGTGATCCAAGAGATGAGAACCTATCTGTGTGCAGACTTCTCTCCCCTTGGGTTCACCATCCTGATGCATTCTCTGGAAGTCTCTTTCAACCTGAGCTCCAAGTTCCCTTGGTCCTTCCTATCTTTAATAAAATCCTTTTTCTCCCAGAAATATCTGATTTGTTCACAATTCCCAAAATGTACCTGTTCCTGACTACATAGATAACAATTTAATATATATTAAATAGAAGCCACACTTGCCCACCTATATCAACTACCCCATATCCACTACAATGAACAAAAATAAGCATCTACTGTTTTAGTCATCACTTTTCTTTTACAGCTATCTTTTAATATGAAATGGAACCTGCTTTCAGACTTTTGATGATGAAGTTGCCACACATTGGCAACTATGTGCCCTCTAAGCAACACTTGGGGATTTTCTGATAGCTTATTTATGTTCTGGCCAAAACAAGATGTTCTAGTCCCAACTTTTTCTCAAGCTCCAAGACATGGCATTGGCCACTCTCCAAGGGTTTTTATTTATTTTTCATGACAGATAATATTAAACACCAGATCTGGGCCCAGACTGTTACATATGTATAATGGGGACAAGATGGCACCTGCTTCTTGGCTACTTTAGCAGTCAGAACTGAAGAGGGCATTTCTTTCTAGTTTTCATGGACAGGGCTTTTTGCTACATGTAGTCTGTATAAATGGCTCTTTTGGCAGGGTAACTGCAACAGCCCTACAAACTAATATTTCTAATTCAAATATAAAAATGACTATATTTTGTTTCCTTTTCCTTCAAAACCACAGAATATTATACGACTTTCTCTTATTATTTGCTTTTGATGATCACTTAGACCTTCTGATTTACTCTTAGTAGTTGATATACTATTTCTAGACTTTCTGTGTGCGTATGCAATTCAGATACTTTCTAATAGTGTAGTTTGGCGTTTGAGCTTTGTTTCCTTAAAATAGAATCCTACTCTACAAATCATATACATATATAATGATACTGCTTTTTACTAACAATGTACTATGGGTTTTGTACAACATCAGAACATAAAGATTTAAATCCTTTACCTTTAAATATGCTTTCTTTCAATAATTTATGATTATATGAATTCTAAGATGTAGAAAAATACCAATTAAGCCAAAAATTTAACTGCTTAGAAAAAAACTGTCAGTAACCATCTTTTGCTTTCTCTCTGCATATATATGCAAATGGAGGCATACATTAATTTTTTTTGAAAAAAATAGAATGTCAAGGAAAAAATAGTTTAAGTGATTCACATAAAAACCAGAGTCTTTATTAGTTGATGCACACCAGGGAGAACCTGAAAATCAGGTTACTCCACAGGTCAAATGATGATTGGAGTTTTACAGGAGAAGGAAAAGGGAAGGATATGTGTCTCCATGGCCTAGCCTGGATTGCTTTTTTTTTTTTCTTTCCTTCTTTCTTTTTTCTTTTTTAATCTCTAACTGCTGCAAAAATTGTGCTTGCAAGAGGTAAAGAATGTTCTAGTTTCTCATGCTTGCTCAGGATCACTAATATAATCCCGTTCAAACAACTGTCATAGCAATTCTTTCAAGAGCTATTTTTGTAAGTTTTGTGGTTTGTCAGGTTTTGAGAGAGGGAAAGGAAAACAGACAAATAGCAGAAGGGAAAAAGAAGGAAAGGAAGCAAGGGTCAAGACAAGGAAAACAGGACTCTGTCATAATTCATTTACAGAGCTCATCCTCACTTACTCAATTATTAAATTTAATTTTACCTGAATTTAATAGAAGACAAAGGGATGAACAAAACTAAAACAATTAGTAAACTGTATATGAGTATTTCTTCACAACAGAAATATTTATTTCCTAAAATATTCTTGCTAAAGCTAAGGGAATCCACTACTTAAAAAATGGTAAAATCTCAAAAAAACACATTTTTCTACTTGTGTTCATTTTAGAGAACATTGATTGCATTCCTGCAAAAGATGAAAAAATTAATATTCTCACATTTCCTCCCACCACCTTCCCACCCACATTCTTATTGCTGTTACATCACTAATTCTCACAATAACTTTGCCTAGGTCTACAATCAAATGTATTTTAATTCTCACCCTCAGGGCCTTTACCACAAGTTCTCCATTTTTGAGGATTTATTTTTATTAATCCAGTACTAAGATAAAATTTGATAATTTTTAATAAAGATTCATTTATTTTTGTTTTGTTTTTTGCTTTTGTCTAAAATGTCATAGTTAATCACTTTATGTGGCATAATATTCTAGAGCCACAAAAAGCAAAACAAAATGGCCTTCTAGAACATAATTGACCAGCAGAACTCTCTACAATGATCGAAATATTCAGATATGTGTCAGTTGAGCACTTAAAAATGTAGCTAGGATGAATAAGGAATTCAACTTTTCATTTTTTAAAAAATTTCAATCAGTTAAATTTCATTGGTCACATGCTGTTAGTTGCGATGGTCATGGATGGCTCAATTCTGAAAGATCATATGCAATACTATTTCCTAGACTGCGGCATGAAAAGCTTTCTTAAATAGGACACAAAAGGCATGAAGTATAAAAGAAGATGTTGGTAATTTGTATACATAGTGGCCAAAAACTAGAAACACCTTGAATGTCAAGGACAGGGTGATAAATTGTGTATAACATACAGTGAAATTTTGTTAAACATTTCATAAATAGAATTATTTACATGTAATAACAAAATCTCACAAATACAGTGCTGAGCAAAGCAAGGTAGACATAAGAGAAGGATTCCAAAGATGAGTGAAACTAACTTGAATATTAGAAATCCAAATGTCAGGGGCACCTGGGTGGCTCAGTTGGTTCAGCAACCAACTGTTTATTTCAGCTGGTGTCATGGTCTTAGGGTCATAGGATCATGCCACATCAGGACCCACACCCAGCACAGAGTCTGCTTAGGGTTCTGTCCCTCTCCCTCTGCCCCTCACACCCACTCTCACACACTTCTTCTCTCTAAAGAAAGAAAGAAAGAGAAAAAAGAGAAGAAAAAAGAAATCAGAATCCTAGTTATCTTGGAAAAGGAAGGTGGGGTAGTAATTGGGGCGGCCATTAAGTGGGTTTTTGAGATGTCGGCAAGGTTTTATTTCTTGACCTGATGCTGATTACACAGGTGTTTACTTCATGATAATTTTTGAAGAGTTATGTTTAGGTTTTTAGGTTACATTTAGGCTCCATTAGGTTTTGAATACTTTTCACATCTATTATTCTTCAACAACAACAAAAAAATTTTAAGATTTTATTTATTTCTTTGACAGACAGAGATCACAAGTAGGCAGAGAGGCAGGCAGAGAGAGAGGAGGAAGCAGGCTACCCGCTGAGCAGAGAGCCCGATGCGGGGCTCCGTCCCAGGACCCTGGGATCATGACCCAAGCCGAAGGCAGAGGCTTTAACCCACTCAGCCACCCAGGCGCCCCAACAAAATGTATTTTTAAGAAAGAGATCTTGAACCCCAGAGAACAATTGGAGACTGACCAGTTTTTGTTTGTTTATTTGTTTTTAATTTATTTATTTTGAGAGAGTTTTTGTGTGGGGGTGGGGAGGAACAGAGAGGGAGAGGGAGAGTGAGAACCTCAAGCAGAGTCGGGGACCGCAGAGCCTGATGCAGTGCTAGTTCCTATGACCCTGAGATCATGACCTGAGCTGAAATCAAGAGTCAGAGGCTTAATGGACTGAGCCACCCAGGCACCCTAGAGAGTGACCGTTTTTTGTTTTTTTTTTTTTATTTAAATGCTCTCATTCTTTAAGTTGTTTGCTAACATTAGCATGCATGAATGCATAAATAAATATATACATATATAAAATCTCATTTTTATTTGTTTTTAGTTGGTATTGATTTACTGGGTATTTTTATTCATCCTCTGTGAAATGCTTATCCATAGCCTTTTCTCACTTTTTATGGGGTATTCTTCATTTTTGTAATGACTTATGAGAACATTATACTATAAGGATATTATCCATCTATCTCTCAATCAGGTTGCAAACATTCTCCTTGGTTTGTCATTTAATTTAGTTTAGAGGATAATTTTGCCATGCCAAAGTTTTCATTTTTATTTCTATTCAGTAAATTTCATCATATCATTTCATTTATGGTTTCTGAGCTTTTTATTTGCTTATAATAGCTATCCCTGGCCAAGCCTATAAAAAATTTCTTCCTGTGTTTTCCTGTAGCATGTTCAGAGTTCCATTTTAAAACACTTAAATATTTAATCTATCTGGGATTTATTTTATTTACGATGGGCACAATCTAAGTCTGTTTTTTTTTTCTTCGTCCTTCTGAATGCCAATGGTTCAACCAACAACATGTGTTACATACATGATTCATCTTTTCTGCACAAGCTTGATTTCTATTTACATATATATGCACACATTTCATGCATGTGTGTGTATCTATGCCTCAGATTCCCTTAGATACCTGGGTTTGTGTCTAGGTTCTTTATCAAGTTCCACTTATATTATCCAGTCTTGCACCTGTATCATGATGATTTAATTACAGAAGCTGATTAGCTTTCTTCAATCACTAAAATGGAAAGTTCACAATAGCAGGTATTGCCTCATATTCTGGCCTTCATCACTCCCAGGCCTGGTGCCCTTCCATGTGCCTCTCCCCAGGTGGCATCTCATTCTTCAGGCCTCTCCATGGGGCCTCTCTTTCCGAAGGGTAGTCAGATGTCTTACATGGCGGATGGCTTCCAAGCACACAGAAGTGTGCACTGTAGGTCTTTTTAAGGCATAACCCTCTAAGTGGCACCACATTGCTTCTGCTGTGTTCTATTTATCAAGCAAGTCACCAGCTGGTCAGAGTCAGTGAGGGAGTGACTTCTCAAGGGCGTGAATACCAGGAGATGTGTTCATTGCGTGGTATCTTTGCAGACTAGCTACATCGGTGGACATCTTGGTCTTGCTCTTGGTCCTATCTACAATAAGAATGTCTTGAGCTTTTCACTGATATTTGTTGTTGGTTCCTATCCTTTATTAAGATAAGGAGGGATCTAAAATACACAGGGATTTGTTCTGTTTTGTTATCAGAATGGATGCTAAATAGTGTCAAATATAATTGGGAATTTCTGAAAATGATCCTATGGTTTTCCCTTTAAAATATTTATATAATAAATTCCATTAATTCACAGAATTCCCGAGCTTGGTCCCTCTTCCATATTTGAAGGAAACCTTCTGTCATCGTCTGTTCAGGCTACTGTAACAAAATACTGAGGACTGGGTAGCTTATACATTATAGAAATCTATTTCTCACAGTTCTAGAGGCTGGAAAGTTCAAGGTCAAGGCGTCTAATCAGGACCTGCTTTCTGGTTCATAGATGGTGCCTTCTCACTGTGGCCTTGCACGGTGGAAGGAGTTAGGGAGATCTGTGGGGTCTCTCTTGTAATGGCATTAATCCCATTCATGGAGGTTCCACCCTCAAGACCAAGGCAGCTCCTGAAGTCCCACCTTCTAACATTATCATCTTTGGGGGTTAATATTTCAAAATATGAATTTTAGGGAGACACAAACATTCAGACCTTAGCACCCTCCATCTTCAAAGTGCATTATTCTTCAATATATTGGCAGATTCCATCTGTTAGCCTTTTGTTAAAGAATTTTCCCTTTATGGTCATGCAAGAGACTGACATCGAGTTTCTTTAATTTTGTACATGTTCCTAACTCCTTCATTTTACGAGTATAGGGTATGAGGCTGGAAAGGTGGAATGAGTGTCTCAAATTAGTGAGAGAACTTATATTAGAAATAATGCCCTCAGTCTCCAAATCAATGAGTTTCCTCCTATGTGATAGTAACTGTCTCAAAATATTCAAGGGTTATCTGTTTGTTTGTTTTGGTATTAGGACAATTTAAAAATCTTTAGAATTCTAGAACTTGATGAAAGTGTCCAACATCATCCAGTTAACATTTATTAACTGTAAGCTATTCAAATAGTGTTTACATGTAACTCATCTTCTGCCAGAACCCATTAACTTCTGCGTATAAATGGATATAATTAACTCCCTTAATAATAGCTTTAATAGGAGCTTAAATAGCTCCTTTTGTCCTGATTATTAACCCACAAGGATTCCCAAGTCATGAGCCCTTTCTAGGTCCCATCCAATTAAACTACAGAGTTCCTAGATTGGTCTCACCTAAGTGTTTTGAGGGTACTCTCTGCTACCAGGTGACCTCTGTTCCTGTTCTTTCCCCCATCTTGTCATATCCACGATTGCATCAAAGGCCGCTGAAGGATGGCACCCCACGTGAGTCTCTCAGGAATGCTATGCCTCTGCAAAGGCTACTATTTCTAGAATTACTCCAGAGCAGCAATGTTGAAGTTCCAAAGTCTTTCTGTCATTTTGGTAATATTGCTTGGACCCACAAATTGCACAGCATATACCTTTGGAAAATGTATCCTGTCTACGCTCCAAAATCAGGGAAAGACTCCAGGCTGTCTGTGTCATCCCCTCAGGGAACGCTCCCCATCCCCACCCTCACTCTGCTAAAGCCTGTGGTCCCCATGCAACTCGGTGATGAGACACCCACCCCACTTTTTGACCAGGGACTTTGGGGACACATTTGAAGCTAACCTTTGGCCCAGAATGGGTCCTCTACTATGAATGTGTTATTTTTGCATGTATTTTTTTCCTAAACTTTAGGAGCAAGGAGGGAAGGAAGTCTGTGGAAATGAATTTATGCAAACCTAATACGGTGACTAAAGTAAGAGGTCTAACGGTCTTCAAATGCCCCTGCAGATCGCCTCTGTATGTAAAGCAGAGAAGTAGGCAATTATCTGGTGATTTCGCTCCACACATTAAATTATGCAGATTCAGACTAAACCCCGTGCTTTTAAGGAAAAAGGAGCTATTTTGAAAGCATCCAGGGGGTTGTGAAGGTACACTTAGGGAGGCTCCTGTGGAGAATCTAAACAGAACAGGAGCGGCGAAGGCAACAAAACAGTTTCCAACAATGTATACAAGTAAGCTTCACACCTTTTGTGTAAGACTTTTATCTAAAGCAAAGGCAGACAGAATGTAATGAAACTGGTGATTAATTCAGTTTAAGATCTGAAGTGATTTTGCCTTGGAGTGTTTTAAATATCAAAAATAGTTTTGACATCTTAAAATATTGAAAGAGAGCTAGTTTCCTTAAGGAAATATTAGAATTATAACAATGTAGAGAAGAATTGCTTGACCAGGGAGCTTTGAGAGGAGGCTAGCTTATTAGGTATTGGAAACCATTGAAAAGAACCACTGCTTTCAGGAGTGTGGGACTGACCCTCCTAAAAGATGTCCCACCCTCAGAATTGCATGGAGACACTATAGGGAGACGAAGCAACACAGTAAACTTAATGATAACGCTTGCTTTTCAGTAAACCTGAGGAGAATGGATTATTCACTGAGTAATTTTACAACAAGTCAATAACAGTTATGGGGGGAAAAAAAAAGAAAGAAAGAAAAGAAAAGAAAGCAAGCAAGCAAGCAGTCACACCTTTCACAAGACCAAAATAAACCCCAGGCCTTTGCTTGGCTGTTCCACCCACCAGGATGCCCTCCCCCTGCTTGTCTGCCTAGTGGACTCCCACACACCCTCTGCAAACATCTCACATTAACACTTCCTTTGTGGTTTCTTCCTAATTTCCTTTAAAAAACACATAGATATGTTTCATTCCCTACTCCCACTTCATGTGGGTTACTGTCTCGTCACAAATACAGTGCCACCTTGTAATAATTTGCACTCCCCTAAGCAGAGTGTTGACTGGTTCTCCTAACTTCAGCAAGCCCGGGCACCTTCACCAGCACCATTCAGGGAGTCTGATGAATGAATGGCACGTCAACATACGGAGTAATATTGCACACGCTGAGATCCCAAACCTGACTTAACAAAACCTTTGTGAGGAATACGTTTTGAAAAAAAGAAAACAGATTACAGAAGTGTATGTACAATGAGATCACAGCTATAAAAGAAGAAGGATGGCTTTCTAGACTCATAAATAAAACCATAAAAATATATGTTTATGTCAGAGCAATTAAAATATTTTCCCTCATTTCATTATCTGTCCAAATTTGTTGTTTTGTAATAGCAGGTCACCCTTGGGGTTAACGGGACTGTCACAAGATGTTAGAATGAGACTCTTCCTGGAATTGGCTTCAATTGCAGAAGCATCAATCCAATAAATATCACATTATTACAACAGAGTTACAAACCTGCCCATCACTCTCAAACACAGAATTTATAAAGTTAATTTAAAAAAACTCTCAAATTTTGAATAGTTCAATGAGAACAGAGGTATATAAAGCATTAGGAAAAAAGCTTTGGGGAAGAGTTTGATGAAATGGTTTTTTTGTTTGTTTTTGCTTCTAATTTTTCTTTCTTTCTTTCTTTCTTTCTTTCTTTCTTTCTTTCTTTCTTTCTTTTTTTCAGAGAGACGTGTTGTCTTGCTCTGCTTCTTCATAATCCTCTTCAGGGAGCATGTAGGGCTGTCAGAGGGCAGCACTGGGCCATCAGAGGCCTGCAGGGTGGTCGCCTTGGGGTAGGTTGCCTCCAAGGTGTCCACTCAGAAAGTGCTGAGAATCTGTCCCCTGACACTAGGAAACACAGAGAACTAGTGCCTTCTTTACAGCTGAGAAAGTAAAGCCAAGAATGGGATAGAGTCTGAGCCTGCCCCAGAAATCTTGCCCCAAATAGCTGCTTTGTTGAGATGAGGCAGGTCTCCCAGGGTTTTGATGGGTGAGGAATATATGAGTCTCCCCACAGTGAGAGAGAGAAGGTGTGGACTTTAAGCTGGAATGGGATTGTTGAGAGTCCTGTCCCACAGGACCAGCTGAGGGGTAAGGACACAACAGAGCAGAGCTGGAGGGGCTGTGGGAGTGGGGAGCCTAACTCCAGCGACTGAGGTCTGACAGAGGAGTCTCACTGAACAGCTCAGATTACATTCATTTCTGCCTGAGTCAAGGAAACTGCAAGAGAAAAGGTTCCCAACAGGAAACCTCCAAAGGGTCCTCCAAAGTATTTTATTTTTTCAGTGTTCCAAGATTCATTGTTTATGTACCACACCCAGTGCTCCATGCAATACGTGCCCTCCTTAATACCCACCACCAGGCTCACTCATCCCTCCACCCCCCTCCCCTCTAAAACCCTCAGATTGTTTTTCAGAGTCCACAGTCTCTCATGGTTCATCTCCCCCTCCGATTTCCCCCAGTTCACTTTTCCTTTCCTTCTCCTAATGTCCTTCATGCTATTCCTTATGCTCCACAAGTAAGTGAAACCATATAATTGACTTTCTCTGCTTGACTTACTTCATTCAGCATAATCTCCTCCAGGCCCATCCACGTTGATAAAAAGTTGGGCATTCATCCTTTCTGATGGAGGCATAATATTCCATTGTATATATGGACCACATCTTCTTTATCCATTCATCCCTTGAAGGGCATCTTGGTTCTTTCCACAGTTTGGCACTTCTTTTCAAGACATGTCTCCAAAGGCAAAGGAAACAAAAGCGAAAATGAACTTTGGGGGACTTCATCAAGATAAAAAGCTCCTCCAAAGTACTTTATAGGAGAAACAGAAAACAGCTTTCACCAAATGTGGGGACTGGCCCCTAAAATTTCCCAAGCCTGGAGAGAATTGCCGTCTTTCTTGGGGCACTTGGGTGGCACAGTCGGTTAAACATTTACTCTTGATTTAGGCTCAGGTCATGATCCCAGGGCCCTGAGATCAAGCCTCTAGTCAGGCTTTGCTCTGGACATGGAGCCTGTTTAAGATTCTCTCTGTCCTTCTGTCCCTTCCCTCTGTCCCTCCCCTGCCCCCCCCCACCTCACACACACTCTCCTAGGCCTTCCCCACCAGGACCTTGCTTGAGAGTAATACAAGTGGTAGGGAAGTGGCCAGCACCATGTTCCCTATTCTGAGAAGCAGGTCCAGGGTAGCAAAGGGAAGGAAGTGTTGTACCAAGGCATTTTGGTGATTATAAGTTGCTGAACTTCATATATTCTGAATTGAGAGTGTTTGTTACTTAAAGCAAATGTTGCATTATTTTCTAAAATGAAGGGAAAGTCAGGAATCTGCAGGAAAAAGACTGTCACGGGCAAAAGATTACCACCGGGCAATAACATTTAAAAGTCTGATGGGGGATAAAAATTAGATTGTGTTTTAATTCCAATCCACACATGGAGCTTATTCATTATGCCAGTTGCATTAGGAAAATCAGTCTCCTTTCTTAATGTCCCAGTAAGTCATAAAAAGAAGGTGTCCAGGTTGGAAAGTTTGTTTGCTTTTGATTTTTCTTTTAAATGTTATTTAGACCCTCGTGAGCCGTGGAGCATCCTACAACATTTCATATGCCTTTGGATGGGAAAGCTTGGATCATTGAACGTAAGATGTGGAAGGAAACTCACAAGCCATCTTGTATTAACTCTCATTTTATGAAGAAGGAAGCCTGGGGCACACCGAGTTTAAGTGACTTGCCCCCAACAGCACCGCTGGTTAATAGCAAAACAATGACACGCCACACTTCCTTTTCAGATCGGCTCCCAAATTTCCATAGCCTGCTGGATCCACACCCCCAGTCTGAGAGGAGTCTGAAAATAGAAGAGAAGTAGGCAATTTCCTAACAATGCTAATCAGAGGTTACTCTCTTCATTATGAGAACATCAGAGAGGATCTCATAAAGCAAGGTTTTAGGGAATGTAGGAAATTAATTACCTTTCTTTATAAATCATTAGTCACCGTCCTTGTAACCCACGGCTGTTTGAAATGCAACTTGTACTTAGTAGCAGGGAATCAGAAGATTTTGGACATTAATATGTGCAAGAGAGCCCCTTTGGTCTAGTTTATCATGTTTTTCTTTGAAAGGTTTAAACGACTTTTAGAACTATCTTCATGTTTAGTTAAAAAAAGCAAAACAGCTAGAGAATGCTTTGATTGCAATTAATGATTACCTAATATATTTCCTTTAAATGAACATGAACATGGCTTACATATTTAAGTGACTTCCTGAGATGAAATTGACTAGGCTTTCAAATCTCAGATTGAGGAAAGCATCGTGTGTCCCCAAGCAACTCCCTTAGCAATCGGCTGCAGCATCATTATATGTTCCCATCACTTTAGAGTAAAATAGTACGTCATCTAAGGATTCTGGGGAAATGCAAATATGTTACCTGGAATTGACCTAACATTTCCCGGCATTCCTTAAAGAGATGGCATGATGAAAAGAAATGGCAAACAGGACAGAGACCTTGGGCTGGGGCTGGGTGGACGGGGAGGAGATAAGAAATATTCTGGGAAGCAGATTAGCTCAGGACAGACTGTTACAGCATCCAGTGAAGCAAGCGGAAAGAAGGGAAGCAGAAAGGGCATTGTTTCCTAATGTGCTCCACATCATTAGTCATTAGGAAAATTCAAATCAAAGTCACAATAAGATGTCACTTCACACCCACTAGAGTGGTTATAATCAAAAAGATGGGCAGTAGGTGTTGGTAAGAATGTGAAGAAAATGGAACTCTCACACATTGCTGATGACAGTGTAAAATTGTGCAGCTGCATTGGAAAACATTTTGGCAGTTCCTAAAAGTTATAGAGCTCCAATAGGGCCAGCATTTCCACTCCTGGGTATATACCCAAAATAACTGAAAACATATATCTGCCTCAAAACTTATATCTGAACATTCACAGTAGCATTATTTATAGTACCTATAAGTGGAAACAACCAAATTGTCCATCGATTGATGAATGGATAAACACATGTATCCATGCAGTGTAATATTACCCTGCCAAAAAAGGAATGAAGTACTGATTCATATACCACAATCATGGACAAACCTTGAAATCACTATGGTAAGTGAAAGAAGCCAGTCACAAAAGGTCATGCATTGTATGATTTTATTTATATTAAGTGTCCCGAGTAGGAAAACCCATAGACAGAAAGTAGATTAGTGGTTTCTAGGGACTGGGAGATAGAGGAGTGGGGTAAAATGTAAGGGGTTTCTTTGGGGATGATGAAAATATTCTAGAATTACACAGCAGTGATGTTTGCTCAATTTTGTAAACTAAAAGCAATTGAACTTTAAGAGGTGTGTTTTATGGTATGTGAATTATATCTCAACAAAAAAATTGTAGAGCTAGATGATGCAGAACAGAAGGGATAACTGCAGAGGCAAATCCCATGTGTAGTAGAGAGATCATGATGTCAGGAAGAGGGGATTTCCTTAGACTTAAACCACTTCAACAAGGAGGCAGCATAGAGTTCCAGAGGCAGGAATATGGAAATCTTTTTTCAAATTCATCTATTTTCTCAATGGAATGAAATCAAAGTTATCTTCTAAGGGTGAAGTGAAAGAAAAAATTGGGGGAGGTTTGAGAAGGGAAGTGCAAATGGTCCAGTATCCTTGGGAGGATGGGAACATGATATGACAAGGGGCCTACCTGAGGTTTGTGGTCACACATTTAAAGTGGAATGAGGTATCTTGATTTCATATTTTTCTCCACCCACTTTCAGCCCACTGAAGCAGGTGTGGAGTAGGTGGAGACTGAACCACGGCTGGCATTTTCCAAGTGAGTGTAATATACTCTTGAGATTGTGCACAAGAGTGATTATAATGAGCTGCGGAATCTAAGTGGGATAATGAGGGACGCAAGGATGTGAGGAGGTTAACAGAGAAAACGTTTTCAGGTTAATGGATTGAGTGCTTTGAGGGGTTGAGAAATGATTAAGGTGGGAGTAGTAGAAGAAATGGGCTGGAAATTTAGGAAGTAGAGACTGTCCGAAGTGGGATGATGGCAACTAAGACTGTACCGTTGTTATTAAGGACAATGTCCAAGGTTTATCTTTGGATATGAGTGGCTGCAATAAGTTGCAGGACGAGATCGTTACACCGTGGAGTCAATGAAAGGTGATTTAAAGTATTGCTGAGCTATTGGGTACCTCAACTTGAGGAATGTGTGCTTTGAGTAGAAAAAGCACATTACTGAGTGCCCCCAGCACTGGAGAAAGATCCTAATCTGAGGGTTAGCAAAGCAGGTCACTGAAGTTTGCAAGTTAAGGGATCCTAGGGTGGTGATGGATAGTTCCAGAGAGGGTGCCCACGGGGTCTAGACTAGACTAGTCCTTCAGCTGTAGGAAGAGGTGTTAATGGACTGAGCAAAATGAGGTCAGCCAGAGTTGGAGGGTCCTAGATGTAGGTGTATATGTGGAGTCCTCACTCTTTCTAGAAGCAGGCTCTGATTCTACTTCTTTCCTCCCATCCAAACACCATATTTCATCCATTTATTCCATTTCACATTGATTTTGTTTATTCTCACAGTTGGGATTAACACACCAGTTCAGCGGAAGTGTCTTGAGCTTTAAAAAACTAACTTGTGCCAGTTGGAGGGGAAAAGGTTGGGAAATTTAGGCTGAAACTGTAGACCTGGTGGGTCTTAATGTCCCACATCTGGCACAGCTGTGAGGACCCCTGCCACCAGTTCGGGAGTAATAAGGAAAGCCAAGGGACTCATTCTTTTTGCAAATATATGGGAGTACGTGTCAGCGTTCAAACTCCAATGAATGAAAACCAAGGACAAATGGGGAGAGAAAGGAAACAAGAAGCATTTTGAGGGGCGCCTGAGTGGCTCAGTGCGTCAAGCCTCTGCCTTTGGCTCAGGTCATGATCTCAGAGTCCTGGGATTGAGTCCCGCACTCTGTTCAGCAGGGATCATGCTTCCCCCCCTCTCTCTGCCTGCCTCTGTGCCTACTTGTGATCTCTCTCTCTCTGTCAAATACATAAAATCTTAAAAAAAAAAAAGAAAGAAAGAAAGAAGCATTTTGAAACATTCTTAAAATGCTCAGTCCCCATAAAGCGTTTAATCACAGCTAGGTTTAAATCAAGGCTTTCCCGTGTCTGGCTGTGAGACCTTGGACCATTTCCTTTATCATTTTGGGCTTCAGTTTCTTTTTAAAACTTACTTCAATAACATGTTGGAGTTCACAAGACGAATGTACTATTGGATTTATATTTAAAAGTTTTATTATATACAATCTTCTATTTTAAAAATTAGGCAGAGGGGTGCCTGGCTGGCTCAGTCAGTAGAGCATGCAACTCTTGATCTCGGGGCTGTGAAATCGAGTCCCACGTTGGGTATAGAAGTTATTTTGTTTTTTTAAAGCAGGCAGAAGAGGAAGAGTACTGCATTATGTTACGAGATAAATGTATTACATTGTTGTTTTCTTTGCAAATTGAATAATCTGCTTCCAAAATAGAACTAAACTCTCCCAAACCAAATGCTAGCTTGTTAGACCTTTATCTCATTAGCCATCTGAGGTTATCTCTTACATTAAGTTTTGGGATCTTTCACTCAGACACTTGAAGTAGTAATAAATAGTAATAAATAGGGAAGACAAAGGGAAGGTTCTTTGGTACCTCAACAGATTTCCTTTGTTTGGATATTTGGGGTAAACATTGGTAAGGCTGTAGTGGGTTCAAGATGTATGGAGGCAGGGAATAAAACTAGATAATATTTGAAGATTCCCTGTTTTGATTTTGGAATAATGATCAAGAATTTTCATTCTTATGTGTTATTTCTGGAAGATTCCTTTTCTGCTGGTGTCTGCTATCTCCTTAGAGCCTTTATGTTGATGAATTGCACACATCATGTAGTGATAGTCAATTTGTCACTGTTCTGTACTCACAAGGCCAATGTTTTAAATGAGGTCTTTATTGTTGCTGTTTCAGGCACAGGAACGTGGGAGAGGATAGAACTCTGTGCTCAGCCAAATGGACCACTGTCTGGTCGAGTAGGACTGATTCTAACAGTTAGTCCAAGTGATGCTCATTTCCCCAGTTGGCTGAACATGGCAACCAGACCCTCAGGAAATTTGCCTCAGGGTTTCACAGACATTCTTGGAAGAAGGTGGCTTATAACTACCGATCTGTGTGTTCCGTTAATATGTATTGATCTCCCAAGTGGTCCCTAGTTACTGGGTATTTTTCCTAATTAAGAGAAGGTAGTACTTGTGTTAGCAAGTGGGCCAGCACTTCATTCATTCAGTGCTTGGTATTTAGACAGTATCTTTTTTGACAGAATTGAAATTTTCACATATATCTCATTTAATCCTCAAGTCATTGTTTTCCAAGTTCTTGTATCAGCTAGTCCCTTTAGAGGCAAACCAGCCAACAAGATCACCAAAGATTCCACTCCAATTACAAAAGTAACCACCAAAGAATATCAATTAAAATAGCTTTGGTTGTCCTTTCACTACCTTCCTCCTCCTACTTCTTTTCACAGAGTTATCCAGGTACTTGGGTTTTCCTTATGTTAGCAATTTTGGTAGAGCTGAGAGCAAAAAGACCTCTAGGTGATGGTTTTTCCTGAACCTGTAAAAGCCAAAGTCTTTTGAGAAAGTAATGTTAAGTGTCCAAGAAGTAGACCATAGGGATTGAAGGTTTTTTTGTTTTTTTTGTGTGTTTGTTTGTTTGTTTGTTAGTTTGTTTGAAGACAGAGAGAGATAGGAAAGATTGCCCAAGTTTGAGGAGGAAAAGAGATTCCCGTCCCTCTAGTAAGCCTGGGCTTTCTCCCTTGAAGGAGCCCCTCTGTAAGAATGGCTGCATAGTCCATCCTGGGAGGCTGACCCCACCCAAGTGTGCCAGAGAAGATGCTGAGCTTGAAGGAATCCTATGGTGTCTCCATAATAACCAGTAGGGGCTGTGGTAACAAAGCAATGTTGTGGTGTTATGGAAAATCCCAAGAAACTTGACTCAACTATTAAAGGAAGAGGAGATGGCAGTTCAATAATGTCTGAAGTTGAATTTTGAACGCTTTCAGAAGTGGGTGGAGCTCAGATTCAGAATTGAAGTGATGTCAAAGAGTATACATAATGGACTAATACTCATCCATAAAGAGTGAAATCTTGCCATTTGCAACAACATGGATGAAGCTATAGAATATCATGCTCAGTGAAATAAGTCAGTCAGAGAAAGACAAATACCATATGATCTCACTCATATATGGAATTTAAGAAGCAAAACAAATGAAGGAAGAAAAAAAGGAGACAAACCAAAAAACAGACTCTGAACTATGGAGAACTGATGGTTATCAGAGGGGAGGTGGGTAGTGGGGGATGGGCAAAACAGGTGAAGAGGATTAAGAGGACAGTTATGTGCTGAGTAACCTGTAGAATTTTTCACACTGTTTTATTGAATGCTGCTGCCAGTGTATATAAAATAATTCAGCTTGTGAAATAGAAATTTACAAAGATTCAGACAAAGTAGGAGCTTATATAGTACGGCACGTGTTACAGGGATAAACTTTTGCATAGGCTTCAGATTTAACTCTCCTTTGAATATTCACTGGTTCATGAAAAGTGGTTTAGAAAACCATGCAAAGGTTCATTTTACTACAAAAAGGAACAGACTTTCTGGGGTCTGAGGGGGTTCGTCCTTGGGGAGCTACTCCAATCAGCAGGGAGTTGTGTTGAGCATTCTGTAGACAGAATAGTTTCGGATCTGCAGCTGCCTGGGAAACCTCCACATGCTTGAGCCCTTCCCAGGCAGAGCTGGTGAACCACTTTCTTTGTGGGGCTCGCCAGAGCTGGGCAGACTGGTCGGGTTGTGGGTCCCGTTCTCAGGGCCAGACAGCAGGGCAGCCTAGAATTATTAAATCACTATATTGTATACCTCAAAACTGACATAACCCTGTATGTTAACTATGCTGAAATTAAAATTAAATTAAATTATAATTAAAATTAAAAAAATTCAATGATGTAAAGGAAAATTATGAAATGTAATTTTCTTACACATCTATGTTTGTGGACTAGGATTCATTCCTACTACACTAACTTGCATAGAGCTTCCCAATTTTCAAAATTGTTTCCTTACCTTAATTACCTATGTCTTAAAATATATTAAAAGGCAATATAATCACCCTTGCTTTAGAGATAAGAGAACTGAGACTCAGAGGAGTGGAATAATTTCCCTAAGAATACATACCAACCAGTGGCAGAGTCAAGAATCAAGGTTAGATACATGTGTCTGGGCTAGATAAGTATTCTCTTCAATATGAAAGGCTGCCTTTCTAATAGGGAAAAGAATACCATTCACTAGGTGCTACTAAGGAGATGGTGGGAGTTATTTAAGTATAACTGAGTTGCTAACTTAAGCCACATTTAACAATAACAAAATCAGACCTCCATCATATGTTGTCAGAGTCCCTGTGGGAGGATTTACTCGGAATTTTCTACCCAGCTGCTTTGACACCCAGGCTCCTTCCCAGGCCCTGGGCATTCCTCTCTTCCTCAAGGAAGCTGCCCCTCTTGGTCTGTACCCTTAGGGTTTCACCACAGCTGTGCAGTGGGACAGTCTCCCCAGGTCTCCCTTTCCTTGAGGCCCCAAATGCAAGCACAGGGCTCTCTACTTCTCCAAGGGTGTGACTAACCTACAGGGAAGGAGTCAGCTCATCATCGCTTATAACAGGTTGTAAAAAAGCTTATAAATTTCTTATAGCAGTGCTCCCTGCTCTCTTAGCATGGCAATGTGACCTTTGAAACCTGAAATCTTCAGCTGTGGCTTTGCTTCCTGGCATGCGGATGGTATCCAGGTAGAATACTAAGCACCATCCCTTCCTCACTGTCCATCACTCTGCCTTGCCTTTATTTCCCACAGTATACAATCTTGTTTCCATGGCTCGTCATTTCCAAACTTACATCCTCCTTTCATTCTCCTTTCTTCTTATTTACCTAATAAAACACCAACCCTACATGAACCCTGCATCCTCCTTTCCCATGTCTACACCAGCACAGCTGAACAAAACAGCTGAAAAAATTAGATGACACGATACACAGCTGCACCAAATCTCACAACTTAGATGATTGGCTTCACCATAAATTCACGACCCCCATCTCCCATGAGCCTTCAGTTGTACCTATCAATATGTGATCAATATGTTACCTTTCACCAGTCTTTGAATTTGCTAAAACAAAACAAAACAAAAAACCAAACCCTTCCTACTTTCTCCCCTCCCCTGACATTTTCCAGCCTCCCTTTTCCCCTCATCTCTTAGATAATGGCCATGCTTAATTCATCCTACCAGTGCGACACCATAAGCATGTGCATCCATTTTCACCTTTGCCTCAGTCCCAGTGGAGGAAATGTCCCTCTTCCTAACAAAGGTCCATGCCCC
This sequence comes from Enhydra lutris kenyoni, assembly GCF_002288905.1. NCBI lineage: Eukaryota > Metazoa > Chordata > Mammalia > Carnivora > Mustelidae > Enhydra > Enhydra lutris. The sequence continues at coordinate 33,264,399 of NW_019154100.1, read as the reverse complement.
AGGTCCATCCCCCCTGCCTTCTACAGCCATCATTTTTCACTCTCTTGTGCCACCATTTCTACTAGGACTCATTCTTTTCAGGTACACTTAGACTTGAGTATCCCCCCATCTTGATAGACTGCATGTTCTCCTTCCCAACTCCCTCTGCCCTCAGAGAACTTGCCATTGTTCCTCTCAACACCACAGCACAACTTCCAAAGAAGTTGTCTGTATGCACCATAATTCCACTTCCCTACTTCCAATTCTCTGAAGTGCCACCCACATCCTTCTGTCCAAACTTGCCAAGGGGCAGCAGCTACATTCTGGTTTCCAAAATCAGGGCCCAGTTGCTTTCCCTGATTTCCTTTATTCCTTCAGCAGAACTCAGTCCTACAGATGTCTCTCTCATTGCTGAATCACTTCTCTCTTGACTTCCTTTCCAGCACATTCTCCTTGCCATCCATCTAGAAACTTCTGAGAGCTTAGAGGGCATTCAGATCTTGTTCCAGATCCTACCATCCATTAAAGAAAAAAAATTAAAAAAAGCCCCACTTCTATACCATAGACAGGGCGGGAGGGAATTTAGTCATAGCAGACTGAGGGTCCATTAAGTCCAGAGGGGCTGGCCCAACTGGACCAGACTAGGTCATAGACTTCCCTTGGTTTCTTGAGCATGGATCCTAGCAAGTTCTGTTATGTCAGATCAAGTGAATAAAAGTCACACTTCCTCTTTATGCAGCATGATTGACAGCTACCCTATAACACATGAGTCCGTCATTTCTGACCATCTGTCATGACTGACCATCACTGTTACACTTTTTAGCATCTTCATGACTAGTTCGGGAATCCATCCATTCCCTGATGTGATTTTGTGGCTTAGCCATTAGCCATTATGAAAATCAGAGTCAACTGAGTCTGTCCTGAAATGGTTTGCTGTGCCATATGGCCAATAAAAAGATTATGATAAACGATGCCTTTAAAATACATTTTGGCTTTGACTCTGTGTGGCCAACGAAATCATTTTTTTTTTTTTTCAAGGCCAAATACCTGTGCAGGCCCTGGGGGAGAGAACTTCATAACTGACTTCTCACTGAGTGATGTCTAGGAGGGTTTCCTAGTCTTTTAAACTTAATGTGCGTGCCTATAAAATTTCAAATTTCAGTAATGTGTGATTTAAAAAATTGTAGAAGATAATACCTCTCCCATTAACTAAACTTATTTAGAATCATGGTACAAGGCAATATCCTCAGCAATAAAAAGAAACAAGCTACTACAGGCAACAACACGGATAAACCTCATACTAAAGCAAAAGAAGCAAATTTCAATAGATCAGGTATTGTGGTTGCATTTATATGGTAGTCTGGAAAAGACAAAAGTGCAAGGACAAAAAAACAGATCAAGAGTTGACAGGACAGGGCTGGGGATGGGGCTGGGAGTCGGGGGATACTGACTACAGAGAGACATGAAGGAATTCTCTGGGATGATTGAATGGTTCTGTGTCTTCACTGTGGTAGTGGTTACACAGCTGTGTGTCTCCTATGGTACATTTTACGTGTCAGCGTGGCTAGGGTATAGTACCCAGATATTCAGTCCAACATTAATCTAGGTGTTATTGTGAAGGTATTTTGTAGATATGGTTAACACCTACAATCATTTGACTCTTAGTAGAGGAGATTAGGGGCACCTGGGTGGCTCAGTCAGTTAAGTGTCTGCCTTTGCCTCGGGTCATAATCCCCAGGACCCTAGGATCAACCCCGCAGGGAGCCTGCTTCTCCCTCTCGCTTTGCCTGCCACTCCCCCTGCTTGTGCTGTGTGTGTGCCAAATAAATAAATAAGATCTTTAAAAAAAAAAAAAAAAGTAGAGGAGATTATCCCTGATAGTGTGGATGGGCCTCATCTAATCAGCTGAACGGATTTATGGAGGAAGAAGAAATTCTGCCTCAAGACTGCAGCATCAATTCCTGACAAGGTTTCCAGGCTGCCAGCCTTTTACTGTGGACTTGGACTCGTCAGCCCCAACAATTGTTTGAGCCAATTTCTTGAAATAAATTTATTTATCATCCACCTCTCTCTCTCTCTCCATCTATCTAAATATGATCTCCTACTGGTTTTGCTTCTCTGAAGAACCAACTCATATAATGTGCATCAAAAATTAGAGACATAGTCACCTAAAATAATAAATTTTACTATATATAAATTATATCACAATGAATCTGATTTTTTAAAAAGATTTTATTTATTTATTTATTTATTTGACAGAGAAAGACACGGCAAGAGAGGGAACACAGGCAGGGGGAGTGGGAGAGGGAGAAGCAGGCTTCCGGCAGATCAGGGAGCCCGACGTGGGGCTCAAACCCAGGACTCCAGGATCATGACCTGAGCTGAAGGCAAATGCTTAATGACTGAGCTACCCAGGCGCCTCAATGAATCTGATTTTTTAAAAAAAATCTGCTTCATAATATATATATTTTAAAATTTTTATTTATTTATTTGACAGAGAGAGACAGAGAGAGGGACACAAGCAGGGGGAGTGGGAGAGGGAAAAGCAGACTCCCCACTGAGTAGGGAGCTGGATGCGGAGCTCGATCCCAGGACTCCAGGATCGTGTCCTGAGCCAAAGGCAGATGCTTAACGACTGAGCCACCCAGGCACCGTGATTCATAACATTGACCAGGATTGTGTTTTAGGATGTACAGAGAGAGTGTACGTGTGTGTGCACATCGGTGTGCAGATAAACACGTGTGTGCCCGTGTACACTGCCCTGTGTGCCTTTGCAGGTATGCGTGTTTCTAGCTATGAGGAAGGTGGTTGAGTTTGAAAAGTCTTTAATCATGAAAGTGAAGTGATGAAAAGAAGTCTGTTTGCACAGTGAAAGGAGTCAGCCCCCAGTGCAACAGGACGCCAGCCGGTTTCTGTCAGGGTGCTAATGAGGCCTCACTCTTGGGGAAGGAAGTCAAATGAAAAGCTCACTCTGATTTGTTGACGACCCTCTATTCACAAGAGTAGGTGGCGTCTGCGCCTCAGCAGTTCAATGTGAACAAGGTGCGTCAAATATGGCGACCGCCCTCCATGTGCTCACAGTCTAGTGGGGAGCATACGTCCACAAATAGCCATCACTCTGGACACAGAATGTGAAGAGACATCAGCCAGATAAAGAAAATTCCATAGACTGTAAAGGGGGAGGCAGTGGAATATCCTATTTGAGTAAGAAGGTCAAGAGGACTTTGCCAAGTTGCATGTTAGCTGGATCAGGAAAGAGGAATATTTCTAGAAGCATAAAAGGGAGGTGGGGAAGAGGGTATTTTGGGAGGAAAACAGTACAAAAATAAATAAATAAAAGTGCAGATCTCGGTACACATTAAGTGCAGAAAATGGGAGCTCCACCAGGCTAAAGAGATAGTAAATCCAACTTATTAATTCAATAAATACTTGTTGAGGACTTCCTATGGGCCAATTTGGCTAGAACATAGGTATATATATAAAAGAATGAAAGAAAAACAGAAAAAGGGAAAGTTATGGTAAAAAACACTGGATAGACAAAACTTTCATTAAAAATAGCTTTAAAACTTCCGCCTCTGAGAAGTGAATAAACCCAGAGATGAAAGGGGTCACCCTATCCTTTAAGATCTAGTTAAGATCTGCTCAAGCCATCATTCCACACCCTACTAAATGCCTGATGTTTCTCGAGAGGTTTGTTAATTCCTGGGTGCTTAGTCATCCTCACTTCTGGCTCTGGTTTTCTACCAGCCTTAAATACTTGTTTTCACATTGTGTCTTGCAGCTCTTCTGTTACATGTCTTCCACACCTCTCCACCCATCCTTCTTCCTGTCCTTGAGCACCAGGCTCCTGAAAGTTTCTGTATGTCTTGCTTCAGCTGCTGGCCAAATTCAGTGCTCCTGCTCATGGAGAAGCATTCAGTATTTGTGCTCAGTGTCTCCACTTCCTCACGTCCCTTATTGCAATTTAACAGATGAATGGAGTGTAAAGAAATGATAACGGCTCGCCTTCTCACTGGGGTGCCCTTGAATGTCAGCATCAAATGCCCAGGATCTGACAGAACATGAATGTAAGTAACCCTGTATCTGAGGAAGGGCAGTGGCGTCATGTCCATGTACCAGCGATCTGGAAGCAGCCCAGGGAAGGCATCCCGAGGATTTCCATCCCATTTGCAGACTGGCACCAAACCCTCCTATTTTCGGCCCCTCACATGGTGTAGTGTCTCTTATTCTAGAGTCTCTCTGCTTTTTTTTTTTTTTTTTTTAAAGAAACAAGAAAATCTTCTTTCTCCTATAGGGCATGTGTGAGGAGGCTAGAATTGTCATCTGGCTTTGTGGAAACTGAAGAGGAACCTGCTGTCTACAGAATTTCAAGCCAGTCCCACGCCTCTGGGGGGAGGCACCTAGAGATAAAGAACAAGAAACTGCTATCACCCATCAGATGGAGAAGCCAAGGTCGAAGTCTTCTGCTGTTGTCTGGAACTGTGATGCCTGAGGAGCTGTCACAAAGCTGCTGCCACCACCGAAGTCTCTAGCAAACGCAGGAGACATGCCTTCTCCCCTCCCCCTCTTCCAATCTCCTGCTTGCCTCCCATAGGCAAAATCTTCCCTTTGTTCCTCCAGGCCTTCCCATAACTTTATAATAAATGCCATGTATCAAAGTTCTCTTGTTTGAATATCCTGGAGTGGTTTCCATTCTCCTGACTGGATACTGACACAGACGCGTTCTTCCCTGTCCCTGTTACTCTGTAACCAGCTCTGCTCTGTGAGTCTCCGCAGGACTGAGTGCTCTCTGAAACGATCTTGTTTACTTCTGTTCATTTGTTTATTGTCTCCCAACCCTCCACCGGAAGGCAAGGGTTAAGATGGTAGGAATCTTCTATTGCCTGGTTCACCCTTGTATCACCAGCTCCTAGAATAAAACCTGCTTCACTGGAGATGTTCAAGAACTACTTGCTTGAAAGAATGAACACGTGTGAAAAATGGGACTTAGACACTTTCTTGGTTTCCATTTTAAAAATTATCAACAGAACACTTCTGGCCCTACAGACTTGACTGACGGTTTGGGGGAGAGAAAGGAAGTTTACAGCTTAGAGTCCCTATGAACTTTGTCTTTCGGACACTCCACTATCCACGCTCTATTCTCTCCTCTTCCAACCCCCTCCAGGCCACCTCCCTTCAGAGCACACCTACCTAAATGCATCCCATGGAAGAACAGTACCCCGCTCTCCCGCCCTTATACCCACATTCAGCTCAGGGCTTCTCCGCGGTCTTCCACACCTGTCAATGCTCCCCATTTGGTAGACGGTCTCCCCGCAGCCTCTTCTCCTCTCTGCAACGGGAAAGCAGCGGCCGACAGGGTGTGTTTCCCCACCAACACAAACTACAATTCTTTTCTTAGAAGGCAAAATACCTACTATTGGTATCAGGGTAAAACAACTTTTTAAAAATAAGGGTTTATTGCTTTCAGGTAGATGTTAAATTAGGAAGGTGTCCTCGGATATGGAGCCTAGTGGCATGTAAGGATAGTCTCCCCTCTTCTGAATCAAAGAGGACCTCTGAAGGGCAAAAAAAGAAAATGAAGATAAGCTCCCTGGGTATTCTTTCCATGCATATGCCCACTACAAATTCAAATCCAGGGAGGAGGAAGGATGGTGGGAACATTAGGTACCATTCAGTTCCTCCACCTTCCGGTTTAACAAAGAAAACTCTTCCAATTCAAATGACTTTCGAAACCAGCAAAATGAAACTCAGCGAAGGGTGTGTGTATGTGTGACTGTTGCACATCTTGATAGGAGAGACAACATTCCAGACCTCATGTGAATGCACGTCACTCAGAAAATGCACGAACTTGGGGAGTCACCTTGACAAGGTCGGAGCCCGCAACTCCCTCACGGCCGAGAACCAATGGCAGGACAGGCCATGGCCAAGGCGGCCCCTGGGCAGGAGGCATAAGTTGGCAGAGGTGATGGAGAGGAGAGAAAAAATAGAAAAGAAACTAGGGATATTTGAATACCGCCAGGCGTCACCTCAGGTACATTTTGCTGTCTTAGCTGTGTGAGTCAGCCTGGCCGCAAACAAGCTAAAAAAGGCAGCGGCGGGGCCGGCTGCAGAGCGCGTATTTTGGGTCGGCTGCCCTGCCCACGTTGGAGCTCGCGGGGCTGCAGCTGCGCGGTCTCTAAACCAGGCGCCGGCTGCGGGCGCCCCCGGGGTCCAGTTAGAGCCGCTCAGCTCACAGGGCCCTGGGAAAACCGAGGTTGTGTTGGGGGTGGGGGGGGGGAACACTGGCTTATTTGCATAATCGTCCTTACTCCCGTCCTCAGAGCTTCTGAACATGAGAGTTGACCATCAAGTACGAAAATCTTGTTGATCAAACTCAGACGCCCTGCGTAGCGAACGAACCCGAGCACAGGAGCCCGGGCGGTCATCTCCAGTCCCAGCTCGCATCCGCAGGCAGGGGCCGGCCGCGTCGCCGGTCGAGGCCATCAGTGAGCGCGAGTCTCCCCCTCGTGGACGAACGGCGTCACCTTTCCCTCGCCGACGGCCTCGTCCCGGCGGACCAAACATTCACCAACAGCCAGGAGAGAAGCGGCGGGGGAAGCGGGGCGTGGCTTACTCCGACACACAGTCCGTCTTCACGTCTAAGGGCTCTCTTCAGTGAAAGACGAAGCCGAGCTGGAGTTTCTACACGTCGTTGGAGGGTTTTTACCTTTGGCGCGTTTGTTACGCTCGGTTGAATTTGACGCGGCGCCTCGCTGTGAAGAGTGAGCACTGGAAAGGAATGCCGTTTTCTAGAACTGCTTTTGCCAGGCGTAGGTCCCTTTCGAGGGGGCCCTGTACTGGGGGACAAGCCGAGGGGATCTGTGGCAAATAAAGAGTGATTGGAGAAGGATGATCCTGTTTTCGTGGACACAATGAGTCCCGATGTCATTGTCCCTCGTACAGTGGCACGTCAGCAGCCTCACCGGGCGGACCTTCTCTCCTGGGGCGGTCTTGTACCAGCGCCCTCTGCCGACTCTACCCCTGTTTGAAGGAGCAGCCAGGCCTTCCCTTCTTCCAAAAAGGTAGACGAGGTGCGTCCTCTCTGCCCTTGGCTAATCTCAGCCAGTCCTTCCAGAGCCTGCTCCAGCGATCCTCGGCTTTCAGCAGGAGAACTTCAGTCTGTGCAATGGCCTTCAGAAGAGTTTCTCGGATTCTGAATATATCTATATGTGCACATTTCTAAGGGCATGTGTGTGGGGGGTGTATTTGGCCTTTTTGATGAAAGCTTACAGACTGGCAGTTCATGGGATTTTCACAGTATCTGGGACCTGAGAAATGGCATAAAGCACTGAGGAAAAATCTCACTTCACCGGAAAAACTAGCCACAGCTGCAATACGGTATTTAGGCTGTAGAGTCAGAAGGCCTGACTTCAAATCCAAACTGAGATTCTCTGCAAAGTAACTTAATCTCTCCAAGCCTCAGTTTCCTCAACTGTAAAATAGGAATGATAACAATAGCACCTAATCCACTGATTTCAGGCAAAGATTAAACGATACAACGTACACAATGCACTTAGTGAATTACTTAGAACATATTAATTGCTCGCTAAAGGTTGAACTTTATTACTGAGGGTAATTCCTTCAAACATGTGTAAAATACTAGGTTCTTTAAAATCCCAGTGTGTGTATCATACTCTTTCCAATAATTTTATGATTTTTTGGATGAGGTAGAAGAGTTACTTTTGTCTTTTGATAGGAAAATGTGTAATTTCTTTGAAATAACCTAAGTAGGGTGATGAACTAGACAGAATTTAAAAATTATATAATTTTAAAGCAAGTGAAGACCTGAATTATCATTTAATCATATCCCCTTCAATGCCATTTTATAGACACAATAATCAAGACACATCTTGAAAAAGGACTTGTCCAGGTCACTCCAATTTTGTGGCCACAATCCAGGACCTAATTCTGAGCTGGTTTTACCACAGCTCTCAAAGACCTTTTCAGCCTTTTTCCTCCCCATTTCATCAGACTCTCAAAGGTCTATAAATGAGAAGATTGAGAATTGCTGTCCCATAGGAAACATCACCATCTATCAGAACTCTGCTCAAATCCCTGACTTCCTAGACCCTTTGGCTCAAAGCCAGGTATTTTTTTCCCCCTCTGAGAATTGTGTATCACAGTTTCTCCTCACTGTTTATCTTAGTTTTATGATGCATATCACATTATATTTCTCTTTTGATCCCATTAGAGCATAAACTTCTTTTAAAGACAGTAGATATGACCTTGCATCTAATAGAATCTGACAAAATAATGTTTCACAAAGGAAAATATAGAAGGTACAAAGGTATTGGAAGGGCACCTATTTCACTGATGAACTTGAACCTGAAAAACTCCAGAGGACTTAAGAGAAGCCCATTGCTCATTGCTGACACTCTCTCCCAGAGTCATTCGAAAACATTATGAACATAATCAGCCTGTAATCAGAGCCAACAGCAAGGAAAGGTTAGAAGTGGGCTGTGAGAAAAAATCCAAAACCCATTCATACCTTGGGGACAGGACTCTAGAAAGGGAAAAGATGGCAATTCAAGGCATCAAGGCAAAAGATGAAATTCAAGCCTGAAAATAGAATATATGGCAGGGATTTGTTCATAAGAGCATGGTTCCTTGATCTGGTTCCTAGATCAAGACCCCACTGGAAAGAACAGAGCTGACAAAGTGCCAGGCTCTGTCTACACATCTGAGATTGGACAGGACTACATCAGGGGGTGAGATCCCCAGCTTTGCAGATGAGAAGCCATGTGGGAAGAAGTCAGTGTGTTTCTTACTGCTGTTTCTCAGCCTGTCTTCCCTACTGCACCCCAAATTCTGCTGTGAGAGGAAAGGCATGGCCACACTTTCTACCAACCCAACAATTATCTTCATGGAGCAAGGGATGTTAACCTCAGCTGAAATTGTCATTGGCTTCCCCAGAAAGAATGCACTAAAAAGGAGCCCACGGCACCATGCGTCTGAATAGAGGACTTGTAGGTTTGACAGGCTTCTCAGAGAGGTCTGTGACTGAGAAGAGGTCAGTGGTAGCTGCTTTAGTCTCTCAAGTCCTAGAGGAATCCTATTCCTTTCAAAGCTCTCAGAGTGATACATATATTTTTTTAAAATCCATTCCCTGAACCATCATCCCTTTTGTCACAGGCCAAGATCTGCAGACATCAGTGTCTTAAGGGAGGATTCTCCAAACGCGCTGCACGTCCAGTGTTAATCAGAAGAGGTTGCTGGATGTCTGAAAAGGCAGTCTGCCTGAGAATCCTAAAGGAGCCCAAACAGTCACTTTGCCAAAGAGAAACTCACGAAACGCGGTGCAAACTTACAGACCCCGAAGTATTCCTTTGACACAGCAGATACAGTAGCTTAAGGAACGTTCGGGGTAATGTGCTGACTGATAATCCTTAGGCAAGAATCGTGATTCATTCGTTTTCAGATCAGGTTTTGACCTTGACAGAGGGCAGGAGCAACTTCATTTTATTTTTAAATTATCTGGAGACCTGTTTTTCAAAAGCTGAACAAAATAGGTGATGTGTTTGTGTCTTTTTTGACCGGAGAAACTCCCATTCCAGAACAAAAGGACATCATCAAGATTCCACTGCTCAGAGACAGAGAATTCACAGTGTTGTTTGAAGTGCTGGGGTTAACTAAACACCAACATTTATCTGAGAGTAACAAGTGAGGGAGCAATTTGTTTTCCATGGGATTTAGATCTATTCTGGTCTTTAGTAAATTGCAAATGTTAATGCAGTGCCCAGGTCCCAAGAGTAAGAATAGAAGAGAGTACGCTGAACACTACTGAGGTTTTATTTACCCAAATGAGCAGCTTTTAAAACAAGGCACTTAGGTCTCTTTGGGTGTTAGATGCTCACATCAGCAACCCTTCCAACCAGCCAGTCTCCTGCACAAAATCCATCTGGTGTGGACAGTTGATGACCCGAGAGACACGGCCGGTTGCCTGCTAATAGCCATTAGGTTTTTGTTGTTAATGTATTTGTTGTTAATGTAGTTGTTATTGTTGTTTGTTGTTCCATTAGGTCTTTAGTACCACACAACTGCTTTGTTCTGAGATGTTAAAAAAAAAAATTACATTTTCAAACTTTGTTAAAGTTTGGAGCGACGGTGAGACACCATTCAGGTTGCTGAGATGTAAGCAGAGTATGTGAAATTTTTCCCCAAACCTGTTGAGTCAGCTAAGATATGTTTTTATTTTTAATTAATTAATTAACTTTTGCTCTTCCTCTTATTTCTTCCTGGAGTGGACACAAGATGCTGAAGGTGAAGCAGAAGACATGCATGGGGACAAAATTCACAATGCTAGGAAAAAGTCCTTGGGTCTTTGATGACCTCATGGAGCCTCCTATCAAGCCTAGACTCTGACTCTAGTTTTTGTCATATAAGGCAAAAGACGTACTTGATTATTATGATGCAATAATTAATGGAATTTTCTCCTACTTGCAACCAAATGTAGTTCCTACAGATGCAGTGTTTCTACTGTCCTGGTGATTTGAAGCTTCCTAATTCCCCTGAAACTTAGATGCAAATCAAGAGGGAGACAGAGAGAGAGAGAGAGAGAGAGAGATATGGAGAGATGAGGCAAAACTGTTTTTTCTCTCTTGATAACCAAACTGAATTAGACTACATTTCTGGCCCTCAGTGAGATGGAAGCTCAAGAAAATATAGTTTGTTTGTTTTTTTTTATTTTAGAAAAAAATATTGAAGGGTTTTTTTTGTGCATTTGACTTTATAACTTCTGAAATTCATACATGTTGCAAAAGTGCACTGTAACACACAACTTAAACACAATGCCAGACAATAATATTAAGTTCATCGGCTTTCATATTTAGAAAAAGACCCTTACTGCTGACATCTTCCTCCTGAGGCCCCAGCTGTCCGTCTTCACTGTTAGGGGGCCTGCTTTTACTCTTTCTACTAAGATCTTTCTTCTATCTTCCTTTTTCTTCATGTCCCAGGGCCATAAAGCCTTGTCCTATCAGTTGACCAGAGGAAACATTCAAAATTCCTATTAATATTTTTGGTAGCAACTTAGCCTCCTGTGTTTTATCGTCTCCCATCTCTTCTGTTTCATGGTGGAAGAATTAATATGTTTTCTTGGACCCAATGAGCAGTCTGTGTGTTCTCCACTTCAGCTTTGCTTTGACAACCTCCCAAACCTCTGATTAATTTTTTAGGCTTTGCTCAAGGTCAAAGTTAGAGGGCTTTCCTCCTCCCAACCGTGACTACCAGCACAAAGTGTGTGCAAGGCGGCGAGGCCATGCTGGAATCTTTATTCTCTTATGTTCCAAAGTAAACTGCATGGAGGGTAGGGGGTTTTCCATGCTTTTATTTTTTTTTAATTTATTTTTTACAGATTTATTTATTTTAGAGAGAAAGAGAGAGAGAGAGAGCTTGCATGGGAGGTGGGGGGTGAGGGAGAGGGAGAGGCAGAAAATCCCAAGCAGACTCCACCCTCAGCATGGAGCCTGACTAGGGGCTTGATCTCACCACCCTGATATCAGTGAGCAGAAATCAAGTGTGGGAGGCTTAACCCACTGAGCCACCCTGGTGCCTCTCCCCTCTTTTAATAGAGATGTCGCGTGGAGCCTGGCAGCACAAGAAACCCAAATATCAAGGACTAAGAAACACAGAGTAAATGATGAGCATCACACAGAACTAGTGATTTAATAAGCTCAACTCACCAACTCAGCAGCAAGATCCAGAGTTCGTGCCCACCCCCACAATCCCTTCTCTCCAGTAGCTTCCTGGGGACCGTGGGGTGTTCCCTGCTTCAGTGCCCACGGGGTCAATGGCTCCTGGCTCAGGCACAAGCTAGCAGCTTCCCTGTACAGCGGCCCTCCGACTTCCCCTGTCTCCCTGGTCAGACCTTCTTTCCTGTTGAAGTCACCAAATGCCTGACAGCCGTCGTCACTGGACCAGAGCCAATTGAATCCCAAACTCTGCTCTCACTTGCTATACTTTTCATGGGTCTCCTGGGCCGTGTCCTCAGGAAGTGGGTGTGTACCTTAATAAAGTGTCAGGAAGAGCTGCTGCAGGGACTCTGCCACCTGTCTTCCCCTAAGATACACGTGCGCGCATGCACCACACCCCCCCATGTGCACACAAGTATGCACACTCACACCCTCGCACACGCATGTGCACAATCACACACCCACCACCCTGCAGAAGACGGATGTCCTGCTCCAGGCCCACCACTGCCTCTCTTGCATCGGGTTACTTCCCACCCTACCTCTTTTAGGGACATAGTGCCAAACCTCCGCCACCACCATCTCAGCTGGGAGGCAGGGCAATGAAATGGTTAAGACCAGGGGCTCAGAAGCTCATAAAGTTGGGCTTACCTCCCAAGTTGCTGCTTTTTAGTGAACTTGAAAAAGTACTTAACCTTTCTGAGCCTCAGTTGCCTCATCTTTAAAATGGGATTGATTATCCCTGTGATTTTTTTGAAGGATTATACAAGATGATGTAGGTTAAGTACTTCGTGCTAGGGCTGATTCCTCATAAGTGTTGATAATTTAGTGTTTCCAATAATGAATTTTTTCCTTTAGCAGTTAACCCAGAGGCTGGGAAGCCACACACACACACACACACACACACACACACACACACACACACACGGAGGTGTTGCTTGCTGGTCTCTCTTCACCAGAGACTAGTCCCTCCCCAGCAAGGTAGGTCCTACGTCTCTTTCTATCCAGCCCCTTAGTAATTTTTTTCTTGGTCCCTCTCACACCTAAACCTAACACAACATGTAAAAAAGGTAAACTCTGGAATATGGACGCTCAGTTCTCCTCAGTTAGGCTGGTGATGCTCTGAGGGGCAGTGCAAAGGGGTTTTGCCGTGCTGTGGAGGGGAATGTCAAGCAGAGAGTCCGCTGACACCAGTTTACAGTAAGTCTTCGGAAGGAAATACAAAGAAAAGGCATGGCATTCGGACCAGAAAAGACAACCGTGTAGAGAGGTCACTTGAGATGGACTTTTAGAGAAAGATACAATTTAATGTGCAAAAAGTGAATGGGGAAGGCGGTCTAGGCAGAAGGTGAAGCACAAGCAAAATGTCAGAGTTTGGAAATTGTGGAGCATATTCCATTTGGCTAAATCAAGATGTAAATTTTTGGCTTTTCAAAGTAAAGTTTAGCCTCGGTCAGTGTCTAGCTAGGCCTTTGTCCTTTATGCCCATTCATTACAGTGGAGGCTAGGGAAAGATCCTTCTGGGAAAATGTAGAAAAGTTGAAGAAAAACTGAAAAATCAGCCTGATGACCTTGCTGGACTTTTTCTATGGAGTCTGTACTAGCCTATAAATGGGAAGTCCTTATGTGTCCTTATGACCCCATTCTGATCCATACACATGATCCTCTCTCTCTATACGCACGTGTAAGCTGTGTGTGTTGCTAGGAATATACATATCTGTACTCACAGTTACAAATATGTGACTGGAATTATATATGCCTATGTATTTATCTCTGGTTGGTAAGACTATGGGAAATTTAAGTAAAGATCTATATTTCTAATTTTCTTTCTTTCCTCCTTCCTTACTTAGCAAATACTCAACGAGGTGAGCTTGTTTGGACCAAAAGCCCAAATATGAAATAAATGGAGCTTTAGAAAACAAAAACAAAATGGTACCTTGTTCATATTAATAGTTGACTTGAAAATGTCAGGGAACTTGTGGAAAGTAACGTTAGCTAAATAAGATTTTATCCATAGCAGAAAGATGACATAAATGAACCCCTTCAGGCTACATTCTTCAAAGCAGATCCATAAGGTCTTTAAAAGTTGATTTTAACAATCCCCCTGAGATTTCCTGCCAGCTGGAGGAGCAAGTTGAGAATAGAGATCATAAGGTTATTGGCCTCTGTTCCTCTTCCTCCGCCCTGATCCCAGCCCCACTGCAGGTCACCACTGAGTCCTTGGGGACAGTGGAGAGGAATGGAGTCAGTTGTCATCTAGTTCTCTCATGTTTTTGTCCATCTCTGACTCAACACACCTGAAGAACGGTGCACCTGTAGCTTGGCATGTCACTCAAAGTATTGGAGCTGTTTTGTACACTCATCGTTCTACAGACACAGAGACAGTGGGTTAAAGAGATGAGGACAGATACATGGGAAGGAGACACACATGGCCCTTAAGGTACTGGTAAAGAGTTTAGCTTTATTCTAAATGTAGAAAGAGGGAATAAGAGATTCAGAGCAAGGCAGAGCTATGGTCTAGTTAAGGTCACTCCTGGGGCTCCTGGGTGGCTCAGTCGGTCAAGCTGGAGTCATGATCTCAGGGTCATGGGATCAAGCCTTGCATTGGGCTCTAGGCTCAGCATGGAGTCTGCTTGTCCCTCTCCCTCTGCTCCTCCCCCTGCTGTGCTCTCTCTAAAATAAATAATAAATAAAACCCTAAAAAGAAAAAAAGGTCACTGTCACTGCTTTATAGAGAATTAACTAGAGTGAAATTAAATGGAAGCAGGAAGATGAGTTTAGTGAATGGTCTAGGAAAAAGATAATGTGTTAAGCTCACACATATACATGAATAAATATACACATCTATATACATACATAAATATATGTATACCCACCTAGAAATATCTACATATCTACATATACATATTTATTTGACATAAAATGGCTACCATACTGTGGCCTTATCTAATTCTTTTTCTCATAATAACACTTCTCATCTCCTCTGATGGCAGGTGTATAGTATGTCACTAAACAGATGTGTCACAGGTTATCAAACTAATTGTTTTGCTGTTGGTCATGTCTTTCTAGTTTTTATTGTTCAGGATGATACTTTTTGTAATAGGTTTGCCAAAAGATCATTGACTATGTCTGCAGATTTCTGTAAAGTTAATTACTGAAATGCAACTGGGTCAAAGGTTTTCTTTTCAAGGGTTTTGACACAGAATGCCAAACCGCCCTCCCCAATGGCTATTCCCCATTAAATCCCACATCACAAGGGTATGGTGATGCCCAGCTCCGCAGACTCTCCCCACATGATATAAATCTGCCAAGTTAATGGACAGAAATACTGCAGTTATTTCAAGTAGTATTTATTTGATTATTAGTGAGGTTAAATATATAAGTTCCCCTTTTCATTTATTTTTCTATGTGTTGTCTTCAAGTAGAGCAGAGAGTTAAGCATGAAGGTTCCTGAAATTATGAACATAAGAATATAAATCATACACAAACCCTTGTGCCAGTCCACAAATTCTCTGCAGTTTAAGTGATTTCTTACATTTCCCTGACCTCTAGGTTGCCACATGCCATCTCACTTGCAGAGCAAATCTGCAATGAATGTAAATAAAATTAAATGCTTTGAAAGTTGGTTCAAGTCACTATCTCGTATGTGAAACGTGGTGCTTAACAAATGATCCTACAAAACCCTTGTGAATCCCATGCTGGTCTCACTGTAAAATTAATTGAACAATTAGGGTTTGTGGCTCTCTAGTGAAGGAAGGAAACTCCAATTTTCAGGCAATCTGTGTAAGCGAGAAAGCAGCATCTCCATGAGACGTATTACGGAAAACAGCTCTCGATGGCCCTTCTTAACATTGGATGGTACCAGGGCTGCATAGTTCAGCCATGGAGCCAGGAGCTCAGAACCCTCGCTTAAATGTAACCGTGGCTTGCTACCTGTAGGAAGAAGTCAAGCTCACTTTTATTGGCAAAACATTAAAAATGTGGGAACTTAGAAAAGGCTTTTAAGTTAGGGGACATAAAAGCTGAGACTGGTAGTAAAATAAGTGAACAAATTTGTGGTTTTCATTTCTGAGGTTTAGTGCCGAGCTTTTATTCACTCGGAAGCAAATAGGTAAATCACTCGATGAAGTTCCAACTTGGAGTCTGAATAGCTTTTGACTTTCATCCTTCTCTGCCCAAATTGCGGCAGGAATGAGGTTGGTAGGCATGGGTTTCTTTTAATATGAGAAAGCTAGAAATCTCTTTTCTCATTTTTTTGAATTAAGTCCTGTGACCTTGGAAACAAAACAAAACAAAACAAAACAAAAATAATGTAATTTTTATTCCTTTTAAACAACTAAGGAATCATGGGTCCCAACACCCTACCATTGCCCTGGGTTAGGTGTCAGGATCAAATCTCAGTAGCTGACACTTCACACCAAGGCACTGTGCTCCCCAAGGACGTCATTTAAGCAATGTTACCTCTCAAGCCACGTATGTCAGGGAAAAATACATGGTACCGGGATTATTAATCTTTTTCTTCCTGGGGGAATGTAATAAAGTAATGGAGTCTTAGAGCAAAAGAAGAAAGAGGAAATAACATTTATTAAGCACTTTCTGTGTGCGAGGTCCTCTAGTTGTGCCCCACGTTTGTTTTCTTTTTTTTTTTCCTGTTAATTCTCATAACAATCCTCTGAGATAGATATGGATATCCCCATTGTCCTGATGAGGAAAGTAGGGCTCGGAGAAATTAAGGAGCAGGTCTACGGCCTCAGAGCCAGAAGTAATTTAGATCTATGTGACTTGGAAGACTAGAAGCTTTCTAATGCCCATTGACATTCTGGATTTCAGGATCTGGAGAAAACTCCCCCTTCACTCAGGGAGGAGAGAATGGAAGATGAGAGACCAGCATGCCCAAGCCCAGCCTGAAGAGGCTTGACATATAATTCAGCTGCATCCCCATCATGTGGGGGTGAGGACACGGAAGTCCAGGGACAGGGGCCAAGCTTCCTAGAAGCAGGGACTGAGATGGGGATTGGCGAAAGGATGCAGGCCGGGGAAAGGAAGAAACTCAGCACGGATGAGGTTTGGGGCTCCCAGCGGAGAGCCAGCACTGGCTGCCCAGCTTACAAGAGGTCACTGTGGATGCCCCAGTCCCAGTGGAGCCTCTGTGGCTGACACACCACGTGGAGCAGAGAGAAGGCATCCTCACGGAGCCCTGCCCGGAGTCCTGATGCTAAGAATCATGGGCAATGTCTTGGTTGTGTCTTCAGCCAACCATTAAGTTTCAGGTGGCTTTTCTGCAGTGAGAGATTGCTATAACATTTCCAAAGCTGTATCTGATGGGGAAAGAACATTCCCTAAAGCCAAATCTAGTTACTGTTTCTAACAAAAGTGTGCATATCCTGAGGAAGAAAGTAGATGTTAGCTGAGTACCCTCTTAATCCCCTTTATCCATGTCACCCATCCCCCCACCTACCTCGCCTCTGGCAACCACTGGTGTGTGCTCTATATTTAGGAGTCTGGGTTTTTGCTGCTGTGGTTTCTTTCTTTGTCCATTTGTGCTGTTTCTTAAATTTTACATATGAGTGAAATCATATTCCATTTGTTTATCTCTAGTTGACTTATGTCCCTTAGCATTTTACTCTATTTGTGTGTCTGTGACCTTTGAGTGTCTGTGTGTCCCTGAGACTGTGAGCCTGGCATGTCTCCGTGGGTGTGTTCCTATCCGGTGTATATATCTGTGTGTGTCTGGTGTTCCCACAACTGTGCACCTGCTGGGTGGGGAGGTATGTTGGTTCTATGTGTATCTCTGTATATCTGTATATCTGTGTATCTTGTGCCCCTGGGCTTGTCTCTGTGTGTACATGGGTCCTGTGTCCGTGCACATGTGTGTCACCATTTTCTGTGTGTGCCTCTGGGCTCCTCTCTATGTACATTTTAGTTTTGATGACTCCTCCTGTCCTGTGGTGTGTCCCCTCAAAAAAAGGAAAGAGAGAGAAAAAGGAAGAAAGAAAGAAAATACATGTTAGGGTCTCTCGCAGACAAGACCTTGGACCTGCTCCTTAAAATTTGCCTTGACTCCCCTGATAGCTTATCTCATTACTTTTGTTTTCTGTCATTTTTTCTGAAGTTCTACCTCCAGGAAAAGAGCACTGGCAAGGCCTAGCTGGGCTTGGAGGCCATCTCTTGCCCAGGAGTGAGTACGAGACAATCAAATGCTTGGTCATAGGAAGTTGATGCTCCAATGGTGTGACATGCACCCCTTGGAAATGCTGAGGGAGTAAGGGGTTACCTCTCGATCCTCTGAACCTCAACCCCGCCTACTCTTCCCCTTTCTGAAGCCCGCTTATGTGACTTATTTCTGGCTTCCAATTCTATCTTTCAGGGAACTCCTTTGGTGCTTACAACCAGAAAGCCTTAACTAATATGTAAATTCTGAGAGAAAGTAGCCCCCTGAATATAGTTCTGATTGAGCACAGGAGGAGACTGAGGCTGTGGGCAGTGGAGTTTCATTGTTCCAGGTGTGTAGGCAGAATCAGAGCCCAGGCTTTCTGATGTTCAGCCCAATGAATTTCCTCTGTTCCAAAGGAGAAGCAAGTCTGAGGACAGGATTTTCATTCTTCAGATGGGGAAAATGAAGCCTATGGAGGGGGGGAGTGCTGTCATCTTCAGGAATAACCCAGACCCTGAGAGTGGCAAGCCTCAATATGAAGTTATCCAACGTTCAGTCTTCTCTAAAGAGAACTGTGACTGAACTCCAACTGTGACTGAAAAAAATATATCTATTTTATTTTTATATTTTTTAGAGAGAGAGAGTGGGCAGAGGGGCAGATGGAGAGGGAGAGAGAATCTTAAACAGACTCCACGCTGGGCAGGGCTCCATCCCAAGACCCCAAAATCATGACCTGAGCTGAAATCAAGAGACGGATGTTTAACCGACTGAGCCCCCCAGGCAGACTTGTGACTGAAAAAAACCTCAATACTTACTAAGTTAAGTAGTGACCTTATGTTCTGAATCATGAGTAAAGAACTACATTTGACCCTCCCAATTCAATTCTAAAAATTAATGAGAATTTAGCTTATAATAAATTAGTTAATTGGAAAAATTATTTGCCCTACTTAGTAAACGTCTCAGTAGTAAGACTATAGGCCCTGGGGCACATTCATGGGATGCTCTTAAAACCCACATAACAAAATGATTTACAGTCTTAAACCATGAATTAAAAGCTATGAATCTATTATTCATGAAATGACTTAAATTAGTCAAGCAATTTCTGCTTTCTTTCCCTCTCCCTTCCCTAAGTTCCTGGTATTTTTCCTCTATTTTCTCTGTTGAAAAACACTTTTTTCCCTTATTTCTCCTTTCTTTGTCAAGAAGATATGCCCTTCAAACTAGAGACATTTCCTATTTTCTACCACATATACTGGTGTTGACTCTATCCACACTACTTATATTTTTATAAACTCTGGCTATATTAGTTTTTCATTTCTGAACTTTTACAGCACTTGGATTCTGGCAATTAAATATAGTTTCTTACATCGCTACTTCCCACCTGTGCTTTCAGCTTCAAGATTACATTTTCATGGTTGGCAGTAAATCTTTTTCCATTTTTTACATGTCTCATAGTTCACACAGGGTTGTAAGACAGATTTTTTTTTATTATTCATTCATTCCTTCAAGGATTATTTATGGAAAATCTTCTTAGTTCTAGGAATGGTTCTCAGCTTAGAGCTACCAAGATGAAGATAATCCATTCCTGGCTTCAAGAAGTGAAGGAACCAATCAGTGCCTCTCAAGTCTTTATCTATTCAAGGGTTCCATCACTGTAAAGAGAAACTCACCAACTAGGGCATTATGGAGACAGGGACATCCAAGTGGCACATTCTAAGAAGAAGTCAAGTCACAGAACTTGACAATAATAAGTGAAAACACTCAGGGTCCTTGAACATCATAGAGCTGGAAAGATTCGGGCTAGGAATCAGAAGACATGAGCTTTGATTCCAGTTCTGCTAAGTAAGACCAGGGAAAAACCTGGTCTGAAAACCTGGGAAGATGGACCAGACATTCTGGAAGTTTCCCTCCAGTTCTAAGATTCTGTGAACAAAGAACAAGATGAAATTCTTCCAGATTCTAACCAGAAACAATAGGATAAATTTGGGAACATTAAAACTAAGGGTAGTTTTGGGAGATAGTTCTGCTTAGGAAGAACTTAATGGAATATCGAGTTGTTTTCGAAGGGGAGAGGTTCCTCCTTGGTTAAAGAAATTTCAAAATAAATCCTGACAAATACCATGGCATACACTGCAAGCATTCTAAAAAAGCCTATGGAAACATGTAAAGAGAATAAAGAAAGGAGACAAAGATGAATGGACTTTTTTCTTTCTGGAGTATCTATTACTGCATAAAAGAATTTTCTAGTCCCCAGAAATACATTATTCTTTGCTTCTTAAACAGAATCAAAAGAAATGAAATGATGGTAGAATAAATTTGCAAAGTGTTCAATTAGAGTCACAAATTTACAAATAAACCCTTTTTCCACACAGAACTGAAGCTTCAAGACATCAAGTACATTTGCTTTTCATACAGCACATCAGAATGTTAAGTTAACGAGACACAAGAGTGAATAATATGTCAACATAACGATAAGCCTGAGTGACAAAATAATCAAATATGAGGAAAACATTTTTGGAGCAAAGTGGTAACAGCTGCAATAAGGCATGAGAGAAATTGTGCAGGATCCATTTAGCTCAGGAGACCCAAGTGAAAAGGGAGAAAAAAAAATGGAGCAGCAGGAGTCAAACATGAGCTTACATTGTATCAAAGCCCAAGGACTGAGGAAAACTCTCTAGATGGCAGAGGAAGCGTACAAAGGAACCAAACTCAACTTAAGAAAGTAAAGCCTATTTAAAAACATATAGATGATTTGGATCACCGAGGAATCACACAGAGAGAATTAATGAGTCAGAACAGGGCTGGAACATAAGATTTTCATAATGTTATTTTACTCCCTTTTCAAAATTCAGTATTCTTCCTTGGAAAAATGTATGGTGCCCCCCAAGTGAGTCCCCATATAGTTTTGGAGGAGAATTTGAATGGATTCCAAAGAGGCAGAAAATTAAAAGTGGATGTCCAAAAAATGTGGCCTCTAGTGTAGACAGCTGTGAAATAAAGCAGAGGTTCGAAAGACTCCACGGTAAGAAAATACATTCTCAAATGTATCAAAGCTCTGTTAACATAGAATGGGGACAACTGGAACGTTACACCTTCACGGAATTGAATTCAAGTTTAAACAAATATCAAGGTGGTTAGGCTCTTTAAGTAAAGTCAGAAAATTCAAACAGATGACTCCCCTGGTGACAATATCTCATACACATTATCCGTATGCGTATTTCACGTCCGCTGCCTGCATTAACTTTTAAACTCTCCTATTTGTAAAATGGCCAGCACTGACTTAGGGGGAGAGAGTGGTAAATTTTAACAAAGATGTACAACTCATGTTGGGATCTGTGGTTGAATCGAAACAAGTATACAAAACATAAAATCTTGTGGAAAGATAGAATATTCTCCCTCTGCTCTCCCCCATAGGGATGTTTTAAAGTAGCATACAGGGAAAGCAAATTTGTTTTTTTTTTTTAAGCCAAAGATTTTTTTTTTTTTTTAAGATTTTATTTATTTATTTGTGAGGGAAAGAGAGAGTGACCATGTACAAGCAGAGGGAGCCACAGGCAGAGGGAGAAGCAGGCTCCCCATTGAGCAAGGAGCCCAATGAGGGATTCGATCCCAGGACCCTGGGATCATGACCTGAGTCGGAGGCAGATGCTTAACTGACTGAGCCACTTAGGTGCCCCCAAAGATTCTTGACATGAGGAAAGAAAGATGATGTGAGTCCAGGGGCATGCATGGCTGCTCTAGCCAAAGCATGGCCCTCGTATACAGGACACAGGTCTCCCGTGATCTGGGGAAGATGCATATGGTACAGATACCTGGACATACAGAAAAACTGGGCAAGCAAAAAAACAAAAGAGTATCCTTACCAAAATACCTCATATGTGTGTTAGGTCTTGCATTTCACAAAGTTGTCTATGGATGTTCTTACTGCCATTTTCTATATAAGTAAACTGAGATCTGGAGACATTTCTAATTTAGTCAATACTGCCACAGCTGGAAAGGAGATCTTCATGCCGGTCTTCTGACACCTAGTCTAGCGCCTTGTCTGTTCTACTGCCTTCCTTCTTTCTTGATGCAGTGGAGTCTGTGGTGGAGAAGGATTGGGACATGATTCAAGGGGTTTACTTTACTTTAGTAAAGTAGCCAGTTACTCTGTGGAGAGCTGATATAATCATAACTGAAGAAGTCTCTTTCCAGATATCCAGAAATGTACTGAGACAGGCAGGGGCACAGGAAAGAATGGTCTCTGTACTGCACCTGGAGGACACTGTGTGGGTAGGAAAGGGAGAAGAGAAGGAGAACTAACATTTATTGAGCCATAACTGTGTGCCAGACACAGAGCTAAGGGCTTCACATGAGATTTCTCTTAATCCCACCCTGAGGAATAGGTTTTAGAGGCTCCCTTTTAGAGAGGAGAAAACTGAAAGATCAGAGAAGTCAAGGAATAGTCCCAATATTTCTTAGCTAGAAGGCAGTGGAGACAGGATTTGAGAAAGAAGTGGGTCTGACTTCAAAAACTCCAATGCCTTGTTGCCTCACACCATGCATACTTGAGAGTTACAGGTTATGAAAGGCTCTCGCCTACATAATGTCACTTGACATGAATGAAGCACAGGGCCCTCCGCTCAGAGCCAGACAGCAGAGTTCGTAGAGGGGGTGGAGGCAGTCACTGTACTCTCTCCCTTTAACCAGGAATAAGAGGAAAATCCAGTCTGGAGAAGAGAAGGCTCTGGTGGCTTCTCCTGAAACCAGGATCTGAGTGCTGATGTGAAGAGGGAAGCAGATTGTGTCACTGAACACTCTCACCTGCTCCATCGGGCCACAGCTGTATGACTGTACTTCATGACATGTTTCCTGTGTCAGCAGCATCTGCTAGACACACATTTCAGAGTTTATTACAAACAGCAGGCTGGATCCTACAGAGAAGAGAACATTCTTCAATGTAGGGCATACCATTCTCTCCTCAGACCATGAGAACTGCTGCCCTGAGCCCAAGGATGGAAGAATATTCTAGAAGGCAAATGTTCACCAGTGCACAACTGGAGATTACTTTCTTCTTGGATGTAGAAGCCAGGGTGGGGGTGGTGGTTGTGGTTGGGAGAAACCATCACACTGAGCTTTATGGCACTGTAAAGAAATGCTAATTTACTTAATACCCCTGAATAAGCACAAATAGAAGCTGCTGTTCCCTCTCTCCAAATTTCCCCACTCACAACCCCACATCTCCTACCCACATGCTATATTGTGCCCATTAATGAAAAAAAAATGAGAAATGAGTCGGTGACCTGTATAGGTAGGATAAACAAATAAACTTTTTCTAAAGGATTAGATTAGTTAATACTAGCCGTTGTAACAACCTCAATCTTAGTGTCCTAACACAATAAAAATTTCTCATTTATACCACAGTTAAATGAAGATCGGATACGGCAGTAACAAAGGGGGGACTCCCTCCCTCCCACAGTCTGGTGTCAGAGGAGGCATGCTGAAACTAGAAGATTTAATAATTTAAATAAGATGCAGAGTCTCATAACATAATGCCCACGATGCCCAAGATACAATCAGAAATCACTTGTCACACTAAAAACAGGAAAAATCTCAATTTGAATGAAAAAGGACAATCAACACATAACACCAAGATCTCACAGATGTTAGAATTATCTCACAAGGATTTTCAAGCAACCATCAAAAAAAGTGCTTTAGTAAATAATTATAAACAGACCTGGAACAAATGAAACAGAGAAAAAAAATCTCAGCAAATAAATGGAAGACATAAAGAAGAACCAAATGGGAAATTTACAACTAAAAAATACAATAACCAAAATGAAAAACTCAATGGATGGACTTGATGGTAGAATAAAAAGGACAGAGGGAAGAATAAATGAACTGTAAGGTAGAACAATAGAAATTACCCAGTCTGAATAACAGAAAGAAAATACACTGAAATAAAAGGAATAGTCTTTGGATATAACAAAAGATCTAATATTTGTGTCATGAGAGTCTCAGAAGCAGAGGAGAAAGAGGGCAGGGCTGAAAAAAATTCAAAGAAATCATAAGTAAAAATCACCAAATTTGGCAAAATACATTAACCTAGGTTCCAGAAAATTATGGAACCCCAATAAGATAAATTCAAAGAAATGCTAAGACCCAGTAGAGTCAAACTTCTAAAAACCAAAGACAAAGTATCTGGAAAATAGTGAGAGAGAAGTGATACCCTACCTACAGGGGAGAAACAATTGAAGTGATAGCAGATGTCTTTGGAAATAATCAGGAGGAAGAGGTACCATAATTTGTTGAGGTCCTGAAAGGAAAGAGCTACCAAGTCCAAATTCTATAACCAGCAAAAAAACATCCTCTAAGCTTGAAGGAGAAATCAAGACATTCTCAGATGAAGGAAAACCAAGAGAATATGTCACCTGCAGACTTAACCTGGGAAAATGGCTAAGGAGAGTTCTTGAAACAGACAGGAAATGTAAAAGAACAAATCTAGGAACATCAAGAAGGACGAAAGAACAAGAGAAAAAGTAAATATGGGTAGGTATCACATACTTTCTTCTCCTCTTGAATTTTCTAAATAGTGTGTGATGTTTGAAGCAAAAATTACAGCCTTGTTTAATTGTCAGTATATGCAGAGGAAATATTTAAGGCAAATGGGAAAGGATAAAGGAACTTAAGATAAGGCTTCCACCCTTTATATGAACCAGTAAAATGTACACAGTACTAGACTGTTGATAAGTTATGTGTATTTAATATAATATCTAGAGAAATAACAAGGATTTTATACAAAGATGCATGAAAATGAACTATAGTTGAAATAGAATTCAAGAGAAATTTCAAGTAACCCACAGTAAGACAGGAAACAGAAAAAACAAACCCAGAAACAGAAATAAGATGGCAGAACAAATGATAACCTGTCTATCAAAATCTTACTTCATATTCAAAATCTGACCTTCCTTTGACTGCTGAACCAGACCCTCTGCTTAGTGATGGGCTCCCCTGGCCTGAGCAAGTAGCTAAATAAGAGGAAATCCATTCTTCTCATACGCCAATCCATGCTAACTTTTCACTGTCCCCAGGTCATAAGTAAATTAATAACTCAACATACTCCAGAGGTCATTAGAAAATTAAGCTCAGAAACTGAAAACTTGCATATGAAGACTCAAGTTCTCTATATACATAGGTTGGGACTTACAAGTTTATTTGACAAAACTCATGTGTATGCCAAACTATTTAGGGGTGTTTGTATCAAATCTGCAACTTACTTGAATGCATAAAAGCATTATAGATTAAAGCAAGAGGGATAAGAAACAGATATGTGATGATATGTGTTTACATATGATAAATGTTAATGATAGAATCTAGGTAGGGGGTATACATGTGTTCACTGTAGAATTCTTTCCTTGTTACTTTCTATGGAAAATTTCCATAGAAAACTGCTAAGAACATTAATGACTGCTGATTTTGATAGACAAAGATAAGAAATATCTATAAAGATTTTCTCTGAGGATACTTATAGGAGGAAGGGAGTCAATGTTAGAATCAGGTTGAGGCTTGTATCTTTTCAAATTAGTATTTTCATTTTCTTTGGGAAATATGCCCAGTAGTGGAATTATTGGATTATATAGTATTTATGTTTTTAACTTTTGAGGAACTTCCACACTGTTTTCCACAGTGGCTAATCCACATAATTAATAATAACAGCCACTCATCCATTCCTAGACCTATAGCTCCTTAAATGGAGCTGAGAGTTTACCTTTGAGAAGGCATACTAGAACCATTTGTGGAGCATAACAAATAGCATGGAGGACAAGAGGAGATGGAGAGGAGAAGGGAGTTGGGGGAAATTGGAAGGGGAGGTGAACCATGAGAGACTATGGACTCTGAAAAACAATCTGAGGGTTTTGAAGGGGCTGGGGGTGGGAGGTTGGGGGAACCAGGTGGTGGGTATTAGAGAGGGCACGGATTGCATGGAGCACTGGGTGTGGTGCAAAAACAATGAATACTGTTACGCTGAAAAGAAATAAAAATAAATAAATTTAAAAAAATAAAATAAAAAATAAAAATAAAAAAAATAAGAATATATATTCTAGATTTTCTCAAGGAAATGTGGGGGAGACTATGAAAATCAAGTAATTAAGAGTTATGACTCTAGACCACCTCCCTGGTAGGCAAAGTGAGACCCAATCTAATTTGTGATGTACTCCTTGTTCCTGAGGGCAGAGGTGGAAATAAACTCTTTAGCCACAAGCAAATTCCTGCATTGATTCCCAGATCCTTGAGTGAAGCTATTGTGGCAGGAAGGACAAAAGAGGAACCCTGGCGCTCTTCCTTTGTGTTAAATAAGTAAACAATCAAACAAACGAACAAAAAGCACAATACTGCGCCCCTGTGTGATTTAGAGTTAGTGCCACATTCAGTAGGAAAACTCACAGGGGTGGTGCCGCCCCTCCCATCGCCAGGTGTCTCCAGTTAAAAATATAGAACTTACACTGGTCTGTGAAAGAGGGGATTATTATAAGGTTGATCACGTGGAGTGGCTCAATGACAGCTGAGAATTGGCACAAGGGAGATAGTTCCAGTACCTGGTATATAATTATTAAACTGACAGGACAAATAACCAGAGCAGTATGCTTTTACCTGACAGAGACTAGTATGTTTTGCCTCAGGGTTACTTCTCCTCTGCAGATGGACACCACAATTTATTTATGGGAAGGTTTACCATCCTACTAACGCACAAGCCAATCGGTCTACTGCATACATAGAATCACAAAGGAGTCATGCTTCTCATCAGGAGACTCAGCAATGATTACAGTGAATTGGAACATGGCCATTTGATGTTCTTCAAGCACTAAGGAAATAGATATAAAAGGAGGTCATGGTGTTGACTGTAATTATTGGTTATAAATATCAAGGACACTCTTCACACTTTAGCTGGAGAGGGATATGGATGGAACCCAGATGGTGTCCTTATAATTACCAGCAAAACGTCAGAGAAAAGTACCGTGGTACTATACAACAGGACCACCAGGGGCTTCTGTCTCTCAGGAGAGAAAGTGGAAATAAGAAACAGCCATCCCAGCCAGCTACAGCTCCCTTAACTCTTCCCTAGAGGCATAGCGTCTACCAGAAATCCCCTCCTTTTTTTCTCAAATACATATTTTTTATTTATTTTATCTAAATTCCATTTTATTTCATTTCTTTCTCCCAATATGGGTTCTCGATGGTGAATTTTCCAATTTCATTTATAGCTGTAGATTAACAGTGAAAGAAAAAAGAGTGTAACGTGGAGATCCCAGGCCTAGAACAACAGGCAGACTGATGTAACTTGAGGTGTCTCCTTGTGGGGAACTAATGGGTGCATTTTCTTCCCTAAGGAGAATAGTTACATGAGAACATTGGTTTTGAAAAAGAGGACGATACATATGGTACTTGGACTCATAAAAGGACTAAGTCATGGTAAGACAGAAGTTCACTTCTCAATACACAGGAAACCACTGAGACCAGTGGTTTCTTTCCCATACTCCCTGAGAGGTAGAAAGGAGTTTAACCCAATCAGGGCTTCCGATCAAAAGACACTACAATAGGTAAGAGATTATTCACAGTAGTGGTAATATTGAGAGTCCAGCTGTCCAGTAACATCAAGTGTCCAGAGGTAACAGCACAGAATGACCAAGTTCTATAGTAAACATCTGATTAAGCATGTTACATTTTCCCCCAAACATATTGTTTTAGATAGCTCAATATGGCTACTATTAACATTATAGAAAGAGAGACAGGAGAGAGGAAGAAAAAGGAGGAGAAAGAGAGATAAGGAAACAAAGCTGATTTTAAAATTAGGAAAAGATTTGGGTATAATTATTGATACATGAGATCTACTGAAGCAAACAGATCAAAAGCCCACACAGTTTTTGTGGGACTTGTGTTGTCAAAGAAACCATGATTCTGGGCTTAAGAACTTCTTTGACAGTTTAACCCTTGAAACACTCTTTGAGCAATCAACCATACACAAGCAGAAAATGGGCTCTGAAAGCCGTATATCCCTCAAGGAAGGCCTGCTCTCCAAGGCTCACTTTGAAGTAGAAGAGGAAAGTATGTCTGAAAGACCTCCCTGAGGAAGGCACCAGGATCCATGCTGTTCCTTCTATAGAGCAGAATCGGGGCTTCAGTGAGAAACTTCCAAATTAGGTGACCTTCACAGTGCCTGCCCAGCAGTATTCCATCATTACTATGGGCTGGTGCAAGACAAGGGTCTTCTTCTTTGGGATGGGAGTTTCACTGTTACCCTTCCCACATTCCAGTGTTTCTTGTGGAATATGCCAAGTTCAAATGGCTTATTCATAGAGTAACTGTTCCACTGGGTCGTCTAGACCCATGGAGAGGATTGTACACCACACAGAGATCAAAGTTGGATGTGGTAATGGTGTGGAACTTTAGTTCCCTCACTTGATGAGGAGGCTGAGTGTATTTTCTCTGTGGGAAGAATGGAGGGACAGATACCATCTTTGCTGAACAGAAGGGCAAACCATGGCAGACTGGCTAAGTGTTAACCTATCACCTATTTCCTCTACTTCTTAAACATGCAACTAGTCTACCCCTCACAAGATCCCTTGCAGTCAAGTGTATGCAGGTGACTTGAGTTCTCACCTTTGAAATGTGAGCAGGAGTGACGTGGGTTCTTTTCAATCCTGTCCCCTGGAAACCATCCATGCATTATCCCTGATGCCTTTGTCTGCTTGTTAGCTTCTTGTAAGTGAGCACAGTAAATTTTGAAAGACCAAGAGAGAACCTGGGTCACTGATTGCTGCTTGTCCATTACAAACACTCATTTTGAACTTCATGTGAGTAAGAAATAGACTTCTCTAGTCATTTTGCTTTGAGCCATTTTGTATTCTGCCATTTGTTCATGACCACAGTTGGATTTACCCTAGCTAGAAAACCTCTTCAGCATTAAATATAAAAAATTAAATCTAAAATATCATAAACATATGGATAATAACTTCACGGAAGAGATTTATTTCTTTCACCAATATCTAGGCATCAGCAGCATGCTGAATTTAGGCAAATTTTATTCTCAATTTTCATACTCCTTATTTTAGCATCATATATATATGTATATATTTGCAGAGCTATTCTCAGTAATTGACAGAAGATTAGCCTCAAGCAGCATCTTTATGTCCAATCTGGGGTTTTCTTCAGGGAGATAAACCCTGCAGAGAACCACACCAATCATTCGCATAATGACTCAAGACAGCAGAACCTACATCCATTGCCACATTCCCTCCCTGGAAATTTTTCTGGGTGCAAGTCACACATGTTGATCTAGCAGAAAATTCAATCCATTTCCACACTAAGACAGTAAATTCACAAGAGGTAAAATTTTTCCCACAAGGCAAAGACACATCAGCTTGTAAAAAGAACAACTTGGATGTTCTTCCTCTCTAAGGAGTGCACATTCCCGGAGCAGTGGGGTGCCGGTGAAGGGAGGTCTCCAACTAAGTTCATACTTCAGAGGCGGGGAGAAACACTGTCCAAGCCCACACTGTATTTCTGATACTTTCTGGACCCTTCCAGGGAGATGGGGCATACAAATGATGTGAGGGTTTTGCTTGTCTCCAGGACTTCCTGACCTAGGAATACCCTGCCCTGAAGTAACCGAGGAAGAAAGTGAACCACTGAAAGAGATTTAAATCCTAGAGGAGAACATAGGCAGTAACATCTTCAACATCGGCCACAGCAACTTCTTTCAAGATACGTCTCCAAAGGCAAAGGAAACAAAAGTGATCATGAACTTTTGGGACTTCATCAAGATCAAAAGCTTTTGCACAGCAAAGGAAACAGTCAACAAAATGAATAGGCGACCCACGGAATGGGAGAAGATATTCACAAATGACAGTACAGACAAAGGGCTGATATCCAAGATCTATAAAGAACTTCTCAAACTCGACACACACAAAACAGATAATCATGTTAAAAAAATGGGCAGAAGACATGAACAGACACTTCTCCAAAGAAGACATACAAATGGCTAACAGACACATGAAAAAATGTTCATCATCACTAGCCATCATGGAGATTCAAATCAAAATCACATTGAGATACCACCTTACACCAGTTAGAATGGCCAAAATAAACAAGACAGTAAACAACGTGTGTTGGAGAGGATGTGGAGAAAGGGGAACCCTCTTACACTATTGGTGGGAATGCAAGTTGGTGCAGCCACTTTGGAAAACTGCGTGAGGATTCCTTAAGAAATTAAAAATAGAGCTATCCTATGACACTCCAGCTGCACTACTGGGTATTTACCCCAGTAATGATGTAGTGAAAAGAAGGGCCGTCTGTATCCCAATGCTCATAGCGGCAATGGCCACAGTTGCCAAACTGTGGAAAGAACCAATATGTGCTTCCACAGACGAATGGATAAAGAAGATACGGTCCATATATATTATGGAGTATTATGTCTCCATCAGAAAGGATGAATACCCATCTTTTGTGTCAACATGGATGGGACTGGAGGAGATTATGCTGAGTGAAGTAAGTCAAGTAGAGAGAGTCAATTATCATATGGTTTTGCTTATTTGTGGAGCATAAGGAATGACACAGAGGACATGGGGAGATGGAGAGAAGAAGGGAGTTGGGGGAAATCGGAGGGGGAGACGAATGATGAAAGACTATGGACTCTGAGAAACAAACTGAGGGTTTTGGAGGGGAGGGGGATAGGGGTTTGGGTGAGCCTGGTGGTGGGTATTACGGAGGGCACGTATTGCATGGAGCACTGGGTGTGGTGCATAAACAATGAATTTTGGAACACTGAAAAAAATTAAATTAAATTTTAAAAAAAGATTTGAATTCTGAACAGAAAACCCCACCAAGTCTTATCCTTGTTTCTGCTTTTGTGTATCTTGATCATCAAGAGCTCTGTTGCTCCCTCTACACCACCCCAGGCTCTAGAAGCGTTTGATGCTCTGTCCTCCGTGCGACCATCGTCCCCTGTGCCAAATACACCCAAGGGTACTCTAACCTTGTTCTCTCTGTCTTACCCATACGACTGGGCTCCTCAAGGGTGGGGATTGAGTCAGATCCATCTTTGCACATTCTATACTAGTTCAGGGCCTAGGTGGCACTAAAGAATCAAAAAGTGGAAACCATTTGTTGTCAGTCTGGATAACTAGCGCTTCCCAAATTTCTTTCTTTTTTTTTTTTTTTTAAGATTTTTATTTATTTGTCAGAGAGAGTGAGCACAGGCAGATAGAGTGGCAGGCAGAGGCAGAGGGAGAAGCAGGCTCCCTGCTGAGCAAGGAGCCCAATGTGGGACTCGATCCCAGGACGCTGGGATCATGACCTGAGCCGAAGGCAGTCGCTTAACCAACTGAGGCACC
>NW_019154100.1:33213873-33233070 GCF_002288905.1 Enhydra lutris kenyoni | reverse complement strand
AGAGGCAGAGGGAGAAGCAGGCTCCCTGCTGAGCAAGGAGCCCAATGTGGGACTCGATCCCAGGACGCTGGGATCATGACCTGAGCCGAAGGCAGTCGCTTAACCAACTGAGTCACCCAGGCGTCCCCCAAATTTCTTTAATAAATCTCCCCAGTCTTATTTCAGGGCCTAGGCATAGGACTGCTGAAAAACAAAATTTAACTTAAAAGATCCAATTTTATGCATAAAGCACAACAGGAAATTGTATGAACTTGTTCAGGAGAGTGGCATTCCCATGGAAGGTTCTCCTATCTTCTTTCCATGGTCTCAGCTGTTCATTTGGTTGAGACTGTCTCCATCTCTCACCAACCCACAGACCTTGGAGCTCCCCACTCTTGCACCCCGCCCCCCATACCCTGCTGCTGGAATGAATCACCCCAAAGCCCATCTGATTCAAAAGCATTCCATGCTTCCTGATTGGCTACAGATGAAAGTACAGACGTGAAGTAGAATATATTCTCAGGGCTTTCACAGCCACCGACTTGCAAAGATTTTCTGAAAAGCACACTTACCCCCACAATTTCACATCTCTGAAATCAGTTTGTGTCTTAACATCTCGGGCAGCCATGTGGTGGGAGTGATACGCTTGCCGCTGCCTGTGAACACACAGCAGAATTTGTAAACGGGGTGCTGGCAGTGCGGGGGAGGCCCCTGAGACCACAGGGGAGCACTCTGTCAAGAACAAGAACACCTCTTTCTCAGACCTCCTGGGGGCACGGAGGACAATATTGTACCGAATGCACACATGACCCGGGATGCTGAAAGTGGCAGGCCTTGAGGCATTCTCAAACCAGCTTCTTCTGCTTTTTCATTGTCTTTCCTACTTCTGCAGGAGAATAACATATGATGTCCAAATCTAAGAGAGCTCCATCAATAAAATAAAGTCAATATTTTGTGTTGCTGTTTAGTTGGCTGGGTTTTTTCTTTTCTGGATGGAGCAGGAAAGAATATCGCATCTCATAGTGGATAGTGTTTTGAGATTTGGTTGAAATGGAATCTATCAATCTAATCATAGTATTAATTCTTCACCTCTCCTTCCACAAACCTTTTATACCAAATCAATCCTCACCACTAGTGATTCCTGAATCACTACACTTTTTGGCCTTTTTTTAAATCCATGTTCTGTACTGGAATTTTGTTATCACTAAACTCCACCTGTTGAAATTTCAACCGTTCTTCAAATGCCAATTTAAATGTAACTTACTCCATGAAATCTTTCCTATAACACACATTTACTATGACCACCTCCACTCTCTATAAAGCTGCATTGCTTGTGCATCTATTATATTTCAGATACAACCATTCTTTTGAAATCTTTCTATGGCCTGGGCATGGTGCAATGGTACACAATTTAGAATATGTCATCCCACTTAATCACCAAATAACTTTTGGAAGTAGGAGTTAGTGTCCACTATTCAGGGTTTCTAAATGATATTTAGAGAGAGCAGTTAGCTTATATTTTTTCCTAGATCAGTAGGTGATAAACATGAGTTTTTGGCCCAAATCTGGTCTACCATTGAACAACAGCTTCCTTTTCTCCAAAGCCTGTCCTCCCCCTCTACTTGCATTGAATTTAACCAAATGTGAAATGCAAAATACCATTCAAAACTAAATTTTCTTGATAATAATGTCCCAAGTTCACTTGAAAAATAAACTGAAGCATTTTAAAATTCACTTTTTCATTATTAGGCTGATATTCTTTGTTAAAACCCATTTGAGAAAAATTAAAATTATGTTTCATTGTAAGAAAAGAATCATTGAAGCTTAGCTTCAGAAATGCCATAATTATTTTTCTTGTTCCTTCTGTTATTTTTTTACATAATAATGTAGAACTCCTGAAAATTTAGCAACAGCCAGTTTACATTCCCAGTATTAAAACATAAGAAGTAGAAATTCTCCCTTGTGCTTATGGAAGAGTCAGCTATGGAAATACATAAAAAGTATTTCCTGGCAAGGAAGAAGCAAGAGGACTTGCCTTTTCCCCAGAGCAGAGCAGGAGCAGCCAGTATAATCTTGAAATCAAACAGACCTGCATCGAAGTTCAGGCACTTCCTAATTTTGTGATCTTGGACAAGTTCCTTCCCCTTGTTGAACATCAGTATCTTCATTCACAGGATAAGAACTACATCATAGTATCATTTTTGGTGATACTGACAATATTGTACCTCAATTAAACTGACAACAACTGACAATAGTACCTCAATTAAAGGCATTATTACTTTGTTATCATTATTATATGAAGTTCTCAATGGAACATTTGGCCACATCCAGGAAGAAGACTGTGGCATCATTTGATTTATGTTTAAAACAAAGAACCACCTCTTGAGCTGCTGTGTGGAGAGTAGATGACAAAGGGTCAAAAGTTGGGCAATCAGACAAAT
Source organism: Enhydra lutris kenyoni (assembly GCF_002288905.1). Classification (NCBI taxonomy): domain Eukaryota; kingdom Metazoa; phylum Chordata; class Mammalia; order Carnivora; family Mustelidae; genus Enhydra; species Enhydra lutris. The sequence goes on along the minus strand of NW_019154100.1, from coordinate 33,230,650 downwards.
CACAGCAGTTTTCTAAATAAGAGACTATGGTAGCCTGTACCTCGATCATGGTAGTGAAGATGTTTCAAGTGCCTGCAGTTGAGATGATTTTAGGAGACAGAATCCATTTACTATGGTATTGGAGTCATTGTGGAGGATGTAGAGGAGCAAGGAATCAAGACTAACCTCAAAGGCAATTATAAGCTTAGACACCTGGGTAGATAGTAGTACCATTAAGTGAGCTGGGGGAGGACTAAGGGGAAGTGGGGAGGAGGTCAGGTTGGGGTGTGGGAATAAAATATAACATTTAATTCTAGAAAAAAGTCCACTCTTGTAAATGAATAGTTTTTAAAACCAGAATTCACATTTTTATTTTAATTGTTGGTGATTTCTTTATCTCTGTCCACAATCAAAACATTGATCCAAGTAGAGTTTTTTCTACTTCTCTTCTTTTGCTACATAGGTGACAGGCCATAATCTAGAGATCTTCTTATCAGTACGAGTCCTTCCCAGAAATCTTTTGGATTTTCCTCCCTCTTGTAGCCAGTGATCACCTCAGTAGTTAAGTCAGCCATCACACCTAAATCTTGAAATTCTCCCTACAATTTTCCCTGAAGAAGTAATCATTCTGATCCAGGAACTCAGAGTGGGTTGTCCTCCAAGGACAAAGGCAGAGACTCCTTTTAGGGCCTGGAAAGTGTGACTGTATCACCTGTCATCTTAAAGTACTTCCCAAACTCCTACCTTTCTCCAAACCCTCTTAGAATCTCTTTCGCAACAACACCCACATTGTTCTGTTTGACAAACTCTCTCCTGACTGATTTATGAACATAAATTCAATTGTTACCTTATGGTCACTGTAATCACAGTCATAATTTCTATTCTGCCTTGCATTTAGAGTAATCACCATTATAACCTGCATCTGAGTGTCTTAAGCTTTCCTTCCCTGAAATTGTCCAAGCAGAGTCAGTCTAGAGGACCATGATGGATGAGAGGTGGAATGGGATAACCTCAAAGTAAACCTCCTTCTCTCACATTCTGTGTATTTTATATTTAATATTTTGCGGAAAACCAAAAGTGCTCACTGATCACATGGCTGTTCTAACTCACTAAAGCTTTGTAGTACCAACCACATTTTACTTGATCTTATTCAGCCAAAAAGCTGCATAAGCAGAAACAGTCTCAGATTTACTATGAAAGAAGCTATTGCTGTCATCTTTTATCTTCTACACACTTCTGCGACATATACAGGGAGTGGCTTGTATTAAATAAGCATCTGTTAAAGAGGTAGGGTGTTGCAGCAGAAAAGGCTAGAGTGTTGGATTATTGTCTTCATTCTGGCACCTAACTAGCTAACTGAATTTGGACAGGATGCTGCACATCTGTGAGTCTCAAACTCCTCATATGCAAGATGAAAAGGCTTAACTAGATCAGCGTTTCTCAACTTCTGCACCATGGATATTTGGGGCTGGATGATTCTTTGTTGTGGGGGAGTGCCCTCTTCATTGCAGGATGTTCTGCAGGGTGCCTGGCCTCTACTCATGGAATGCCCTTAGCACCCTCTCTCCCCAGGTTCTGAGGACTGTAATGTCTCCAGACATTGGCAACCATCTTCAAGGGAGCAAAACTGTCCCAGTTGATAACCCCTGCACTAGGTGACTGTATGAGGAAAATACACATAGAAAAAGAAATGTAAACTGGGTAGCATCCTACCATCTCTGTTAATGTCTACTATAAAAAGTTTTGTGTTTTTTTGTAACTTAAAGATAACCACTGGTAGATCTTTTAAGTGGATGTGTACCTTACAAGTCACTACAGAAAATAAAAGCAAATAAAACCCCACCACTTACTGAAAATAAATGCTAAACCTTAATAACAAAAGTAGACTAAGTAGCATCACATAGGCATTAAACAAGAACTCAGAGCATGTTGTAAGACAATGTCAGCTCAAACACACCAGTTATGACAGGAACTTAAATGGCTGAATACAACTGTCAAAAGACAAAGGCACTCAGATTGTTTTAAAAAATAAAATTGAGCTATACACTGCCTAAAATAACAGATCTAAAACAAAATGACTTGAAGTTTAGAAGAAAAGTACAGACAATGATTTATCTGGCAAAAATAAAAAACAAAAAATTGAAATGGCAAAATTAATTTCAAATCATCTAGAAACCAAAGCAAAAATTATTAAAATTGAATAAGGAAGATTGTTATATATTAATAAAAGTTATAACTTAGGGTGAAAATATAAAAATAAGATGAAAGGCATAAACTTTTATTCAACCTATAACAAAACATCAAAATATATAAAGCAATACAATCACCTCTTATTGCAAGGGAATCCAAGAAGTAATTTTTAGCAATATCTAGTTGGCACTAGATAGTATTAAAATTCTATTAGTAAAGAAATAGTATTGAAATAGTATTAAAATTCTATTAGTAAAGAAAATTAGGAGTATGGCTATTGTGTTAGTAGCTTACAGCCTCATCCACTGCCTAGCAACTGTTATTGCTGGTGGACAGTGAGCAAGTGGAGAAACTGCTGTGGTTTTTCTTTTTTTTTTTTTTTTTTTTTTTTTTGACAGAGGGAGCACAAGAAGGCAGAGAGGCAGGCAGAAGAGAAAGGGGGAAGCAGGCTTCCCGCTGAGCAGAGAGCCTGATGCAGGGCTCGATCCCAGGACCCTGAGACCATGACCTGAGTTGAAGGCAGAGGCTTTAACCCACTGAGCCACCCAGGTACCCCAAGAGAAACTGCTGTTTTAAGAGTGAAATTGCTATTGAGTCAGCTTTCATGAATGTGACTTAAATGTAAGCTATATAGAAAGCAAGAAAATACAATTTCTACCTTTGCAAAGGAAAAACTGGTTAAGATAATAAAGTGTGCTCAGTAAATTTTGTTTGACCAGAGCTGGTCAAATATTTCCTGTGACCTGAAGTATCATTCATTCAGGGAAGAAAAATCAGGGACATAGTAGGCACGCAGTGAATCATATTAAAATAAATTACATTGACCTATCTTTTTTTAATAGAAGTCCACTATGTGGTTTCCTTATTAATTGAGAATAATGTTACACTAGCATAAATGATTAATGTCATTTGATGAAGGGTGCCATCATGCAAATTAGAATTTATTTCTTTATAGTTCAGTTCCTCACTTTAAATATGGCAGCAACATTTGATAAGTGCCTATTTTAACAAAACAATTCATGCTTGGACAATAAAATATATGCAAATAAAAAATATACAGCAAAAATTGAAAGAAAAAAGAGAAAGAAATTTATGAAAATGCAATGATGGTGAGAAAACAGCACAATATTATTTGTGTTTGAGTGATCAAATATACCAAAATCACATAAAGATGTAGATGTCCTGAATAATATAATTGAAATGATTCAATGAATTAATACTAAATTTTATAAGGGTTATATAATACTTTCATAGACCTATAAAATAATTATCTTAAAACTGATGATCTATCAAACCAAAAATAGGTCTCAATCCACTTCAAAAAGTTGTAAATGTATAAGCTATATTATTTGATGTCAAGATATAAAATATAAAAATGAAAAAAAGTGGGAAAAAAAGCCTAAGGAAACATTTCATTTCATAAAAAATGAAAAGTTGAATTATACTCTTTGGAAGATACTGAAAAGGAGACTATCACATTTAAAAATATACATGTTACAGACTGTGATCCTGAGGACGACAGAGCAGCTGGTATGGCAGTAAGCAGGGATGTAACTGAATGAAGTAGGCGCCTGTGACTCTCCTCAGGAGTTGGGTAGCAGCCCACAGGGGATGCAATTTCTGGAGGAGAGAAGCAGGAGTTTAGTGCCATCTTGGGTTTCTTCTCTGGGCATTTTCCAAGTAGAAGTGGGGACCGTGCAGAACCAAGTCTGGTTGGGGTAAGGGAATGGTGATTGGGCCACTAGACTGTCTGGGATTGTGGGTCAGGGTACCTGAGAGAAAGCAGCTATTGAGGAGAGCCAGAAGTCACAGGGGATTCCATCCTTGGCAGAATCTTAAACTGTGCAGGCACTGAGCAAGACTCAGGTGGCCTACCAGAGGGTAGCTGCTGGGGGCGATGGGATAACAGGGATTTCTGAGGTTACACAGGGGCCAGGAGACATTGGAGTTCTGACCCACTGGAAGGGAGACACCTTGGTCAGCATTCTAGGCTTTCCACAGAGACTGGAAAAGGTCACTGAACCTAAAGATGGGTCAAATTATCCAGACTTAGGTACAGAGGAAAAATTAAAACAAAACAAAACAAAACAAAAAACCAGAAAGGAACATCCAAGATCTATGGGACAATTGCAGATGATTTCATATAGGTATAATTGGAGACAAATACACATTTGAAGGGAATACTAGCTGAAGAGAGTCTAAAATATATGATGTACCTAAGCTATGTTCACAGGAAAATCAATAGCTTTATTCAGTTGAACAATTTTGAAGGAAAAAAATAACCAAAAAGATTGTGGCAGACATAGTACCAAATCAGTTTTCCAAATACACCCTTCCATTGCGTATCCTACCTGTGGTCACACTGAGGCTTTGTAATTACTCTTGGCCAATGAACTGCAAGTGGATGAGGTTTTCTCCAGGATTGAGGCCATTAGGAGACTATGTTCCCTTCTGTCTCTCTTCTGCTCATCCAGTAACCAAGGCAGCTAGTCAGATGGTGAAACTATAGGGCGGAGGAGGGCTGCCCAGTTCTCACTGGACTTTCGACGTGTGACGTATCTTTCAGGTTCAATCCCTGGAGTTTTTGTGTCCTAGCAGCATTAAGTACTCAATTCTAAAGATTATAAGAATAGAGTCAGAAAAAAAGCTAGGACAGTAAGGAGAAAATGATAATAAATAACAATAATAATACAAGCATAAATCAATGAGTTCAAAGAAATAAAAATGAACATTTTTCTTCCCAATTCTTAATCAAATAAACAAATGTAATCAAGAATAGATATAAGACATAAATCAACATTAGTATTAGTTTCTTAGGGCTGCCATAACAAATGACCACAAGTGAGGTGGTTAAAAACAGAAATGTATTCTCTCAGGCATGGTGGCCAAAAGTCCATAGTGAAGGTATTAATAGGGCCAAACTCTCTCTGAAGGCTCTAGATCCTTCCTTCAGTTTCTGGTGGCTGCTAACCATCCTTGTCCTTCCTCGGCTTACAGACACACAAGCCTAATCTCTGCCTTTATTACCCCATGGCCTTCTTTCTATGTGTCTGTGTCTTCATTCCTTTTCTACTTCTTAAAATGACTCTGGTCTTATTTATGGCCGTCCCTAATCCATTGTGGTCTTAACTAATGACATCTGCAAAGACCCCATTAACAAGTGAGGTCACATTCACAGGTACCTGGGGTTAGGACTCCAACATATCTTTTTGTGCAACAGAAGGGAGACAGCAATGTGAAGTAGATTTGAAAACTCTTAAGAGACTACATGAATGCTTCTAAAAGGTACTATGAAAAAAATACTTCTTAAGTAGTGCTTGGGCGGGGGGGTGGGGGGCGGTACAAGGGTAGTGGTAGAGATCCAGAAACCAAGTGAAAACCTGAGAGGCTATAAAAGGCTAAACAGGAATTCAAGCAGTCTTCTGGCACTGGAAATACTAAAAGTGGAGGTGGGCCTGCTAAGGAGGTGAGACCCTCCCTACCATACACTCCAAGAGCTACTCCCTAGAAGTAAGGACAAACAGAAAGTACACATGCCCCCTGAAAACTTAAAATCAGGGCAATGGCTGCTTGCATTAAGGTGATTTGCGTCTATTCTATCAGTCTGCCAAAAGAATATTAAATCCACCCTGGAGGAAGATAAAATCTTCCAGCACCCCATATTATTTTTCATGGATAATGTCTGGCATTCAAATTAAGAGATGTGCCAGGAAACTGGACCAAATGACTACAAGGCAAGAGGAACAAAAACATGGAAGGGAAACAGACCATAGGTGATCACAATATTGAAGTTATCAGACACGGATTTGAAAATAGCTACAGTGGAGTTCAAGAAACAGATGAAGAGATGGGTGATTTCTTCAGTGCACTAAGATATACAGATAATTAAAACTGTAGAACCATAAAGAAGGCAATACTAAAATTAAGAATTAAGTAGATGAGTGTAACAGCAGACAAACCAGAAAAGAGGATTAAGCAGCTGGAAGGTAGTCAGTAGAAAATACCTAGATTGCAAAAATAAAGAATGGAAAATTAAAAAGGGCAAGACCCAAATGGCACATGACAAAAATGCCTCTATTGTACAACAGAGATCTAAGATGTGAAGAGAGAATGGAGCAGAAGAAATATGTGAGGGAAAACTGTCCAGGGATAATCTGAAATTTATGAAAAATATAAAGCCACAGATTTAAGAGTCTCCATAAACCTAAACAGGTAAATACAAAGGAAAGCACGCCTAGGTACCTTATAATAGCAAAGAGAAAAATCCTAAAAGCTGTCGCCAGAGATAAAGAACACACAAGCTTCTGGAAGCAGCAATAAGACTGACATCTGAATGTTGAATAGAAACAATGGAACCCACTGAAGGAGAGAATGACATTTTTACAGTATAGAAAGAAGATGCCTGTCAACTTAGAATTCTATAGCTAGCAAAAATATCTTTCAGAAATGAAGTAAAATAAAGATTTCTGACCAGCAAAACTAAGGAAATTCATTCCAGCAGGACTCTTCATAGATAGATAGATAGATAGATAGATAGATAGATAGATAGATAGTAAGTAAAGGGATTTTATCAGGCAGAAGAGAAATAATCCCAGGTGGAAACAATTAAAAGTAGGAGGAAATAGTACTAAAATGGGAGGAATGTGGATAATGTAAATGAATATTCCTTTTTAGTAACAACAGTAATGTCTAATGACAATTCTAATAAATGTAGAACTAAAGGAATTGGTAACAATAGCAAAAAGGTAGGAAAGGTATAAATAGTCCAAAGTGTTGCAAGTCCTTGTGTTATCTAAGAAGTTAGTAAACGGACTAATTGTAGATAGATTCTATTAGGTCAAGCATGCATTATAGGTAGCCACTAAGAGAAGAATAAAAAAATAAATTACAGTACAACTAATGGAAATAAAAATGTATTTAAAAATACTAGACTGATACAAAAGAAGGCAAAAAAAGAACAAGAATAAAATAGGATAAATAGAAAACTAATGGTGAGATGATATATTTAAATCCAAATATGTCAGTTACTGCATTAAACGTAGATAGACTAAATTGCCCAAATTAAAAAAACAAAATACAGATAGATCTTACATATATATCATCCATAGCTACATAAATATAAATATATAGAGAGAATATACCTTATAAGAATATATCTTAAACATAAGAACACAGAAATGTTGAAAAGGATAGGAAAAACACATACAATCTCTGGTACATATATTTTTAAAAAGCTGGCAGTGCTTTACTAAGATCAGACAATGCAAATTTTAAGGCAAGAAATATTATTAGTGATGAAGGAGGTATTTATGATACTGAAAATTTCAATTCAACAAGATACAAAATAACATAATTTAACAAGAAAATATGAGATACAAGTTTGTGTGCCATATAACATAGCCATATTATACACCATATTATACATATTATACACCTGTGAAAAAGAGCAAAATCCCACATGATGTCAGAGACATCATGCTGATGAAAGACCCAGACATAAAAGAGTATACACTGTATAATCTCATTTAGATGAAGTTCAGAAGCAGGCAAAACGACTGTGGTGAGGCGAGTCTGATGGTGAGTTCCTTCATGGGTCCAGCAGGTACTAACTAGGAAAGGGCTCAAGGGGGCTTCTGGGGTGCTGGCAATGGTCTATATCCTGATCCAGATGAAGTACGGGTGAGATGGCTTTTGAAATATTCATGAAGATATACACTTAGGATTTCTGTACTTTTCTAGGTATATATTATGTTTCTATATTTTAAATGTAAAAAGAAAAGAAAAAAAGTATCTTCCAGAGACTCTAATATGCCCCAGGTGTGAGAGCTACAGAGCTGGGCTGCATTGACACTTGGCTTAATGTCCTTACCTCTTCATACCACCCGCTGTTTGGGAGACGCCGCCTCCCAGCTAGACTAACTGTGCCATTGGCCAGCGAGGGCATTTTGGACACTCTGAGTGCTGAGTACCACTAGGCAGAGTGATGCTGATGGAGACTCCTCACCTAAACATAGATCTAGAATCCCACTCCTTCTCTGATCCATGGAGTTTTATAGCCTGCACTCCACTCATAAAATTCTTCCTCTAGAAAATACTAGAATATATCAAACAGATACCCCATTATAAGCCTCGGCTGTTTCCTCCCACAAAAGGCAAAAACCTAGTGTTCTAAGGGCTATATGTACTAAGCCTCTACAACCTTTGTCTGGCCCAAAGACCCACAGCTAAAAATATCACTTTCTTCTCTCCCATCCATGTTGACTCCTTTTCTTGTTCCTGATCACAGACCCCCCACTCCTAATCAGTCACATCACTTTGAGAATGGGCAGCTACAGCCTGATTTTAACACCAAGTGGTGGCAAGTCACCACTTCTGACCACAGATACTATAGCAATCATTTCCGGAGCAAAGCATTTTGTTTATTATATATAGTAACCTAGGAAGTTGCCTCCTTGAGAACAGTTTAATAACCAGTGTGCTTGTTTAGCAAATGTGGGAAGCATTGCAAACATGAATGCCTTGGACTGGTGCAGTGATTGGACAGATCGGGCCCATCTTCAAAGACGTGCTTTCTCTCTCACTAGCAAGCAAAGGATTCTAGCAGAGCTGGACCAGTTTCATGCATTGATATGATTAAGGCATTTATTGATGCGCATGTTTGCTGAAGGTGCCACTGGGCTCTCTTTCCCTGTGCTTGAGAACAGGGAAGTTTCCTGGAGAAAAATGTGCTTTGTGTTTCTGCTCAGGTTTATTTATTTATTTTTTTACATTATGATGAATTGCACTGTGTTTTGGGAAAATGAAATAGTACATGTTAAAAAAAAAACAGTGGAAGAACACAATATGGGAAGCAGCTGGAGCATCTTAAGATAAAAGGGGGAAATAGAAATGACAAAGAGTTTTAAGAAGAATTAATTTCCTCTTCATCATCTAAATAAATTTAAAAAAATGTATCTGCGAGGATCCATTGGGAGAGATGAATGTTTGATAAGGCTCATGTTCAAAGTGGTTTGGCGTGATGGATAGGTATGCAGTCTCCACCACAAAAGAGCATTGTATCCTGAGTAAATTATTTTGTCTTTCTGTGCTCCAGCTTCCAAATTTGTCCCAACAGTGTGATAAGCATGAAAAACAGCCACATGGAGGGCTTTGTGTGCCAGTCAGTGTTCTAAGCAGTGTCCATAGATTACCTCATTTAATTCTGACAGTGAGGTGAATGCCATTATCATGTTGATCTTACAGATGAGAAAACTGAACACAGAAGAACTAACTGACATGCAGATTCAAACCTAGGCTGTTTGCTCAGTGTTTGTGCTCTCTTAAGTGTGAAATTCTACCACTTCTCTTTTTAGGTTTCAGCAGGTCACTCCACTAAAAGTGTTCCTCTTGCCTCTTGGGCTCCTAGCTGCCACCAGGATAAATTCCCAAGTTCACAACACGGAATAGATGACCTTTGGCAATGGAACTTAATCCTATCTCTACAGTGTCCCCTCTCCTGATCTCCTGACCTCAGTATCTCACAAACACGACCACATGCTGGTTTCTCATCCTGTGTTCCCTGAACATCACCTGTGCCCTTTCCTGCCTTGGGTTCTGCTCTGGTTCATCCCTGTGCCTGTAATCCTCCCCTCCCCTGTACCAACCACTTCTGAGCTGCTTTACAGACTCCTATGCTTCCTTCAAGTCCTGGAAAACTATATTTCCTCTCAGGAATTTTCTTGACTTCCCTGGGCACAGTTCAGTCACCTAATTTCTATATCCCCATACAACTTAATACTGTGTACTTCTGCTCTAGTGTTTAGTCACTCAGCAATACATTGTTTTATGCATGAATCTATCTCACTTGCCAGATTATAGCTTAGACAATGGGTTTCTTCTCTACTCATCTAAGGAGTCAGTGGTACTACCCAGAGTACTGTGTTGAGAAGGATTCTGAGACCACCTTTGAGCTCACCAGGAGAATGTTGAATGCAGACTTCCTAAGGGCGGGAACCTTCCCTGACTTTTACACTTTGGTATTTCTAATGCTTGGCTCAGTCTGAGTATAGAGTAGACGCTCAATTAGTATTTATCCGAATGAGTGATCCATGAACAATGTTTGTTATGGTAAGGGAGGTGAAAGTGGTGACATCTGAGACAGATACTTTACAACCCTCTAATTGTCTCTGAATGTAAGGGCAGAGACCACATCTTCTTTATCTTAGTATATGTGGTACCTTATTTAGTCCACTGAACAAAATGTTACTGTTGTGTAAGTACATGATTGAGAGAAGTACCTTAAAGATCAAAGGGTCTATATAGTAAGGTAAGGCGGGGAAGAGGAAAAGCAAGTCACATGACTCATTTTCTCCTCTGTTGCGCCATGAGTCAAAAGAAACATGGCAGAAAGTCTTGCTTTCTGTGGCTAAAGACAGGTGCCCCTCCATTGTGAAATAACAGCAGATGCATTAAGGGTGGGACTAGAGCAGGAGATGGCACCCACCTGAGGGGGGATGGGTGAGTGCAAGCCACATCTCGTTTTACTGCTTTCATCTCTGATTCTCAGGACTATCTTCAGCTCCCTCGCCCATTTACTCTTGCACCTCATCTCCTGGTAGATCCAAGTTTCATCCCCAAAAAGGCCCTCTCTAGTTCCTTCGGACATGAAGAAGAACCAGTATTTAATTCTATTTTGAAACTCCTTTCCCAAATTGTCATGACAAGGAGAGGAAGTTTGGTCCTAAAAATCATTACTATTTTTTGTTATAATGAACCAGATCCATGTGGGAAGTTTCCCCCATGCCAACTTGACATCCTCATGCCTCTGTCTCCTGTGGAAGGGTATACTCACTGTTTAGTCACTGACTGACCTTGGATGCTGTTCCTTGGAAGGCACCAGAAAGTCTAGACAGAAAAGGCAGAAGACCCAAAGGGAGAGATGAAAAAGGGGCTCTAGACAATGAAACAACATCTGAACAACACCAAGTGGCCACGTGCATGTTACCATCCCCAAACTGTGCTAATGATGTAAGTGGTAGAACAAATAAGAATGTGTGCTCTAAACAGGTTCTATTTTCAGACCTGCTCAAAGAGCTCTTCCGAGAAGATGCGAACAAGGAAAGTTTTGCTCTTCACGGGAAAAAAAAAAAAAAATGGAGTGTGACTTTTTTAGCTTAAACTGGCTTGAATTGGAATGAATTAACTTCGAAATAATTTGGTGGCATCTTCTGAGGTGTTCTGGGAATGAAGTATCATAAAACCAAAGATAGCTTGCAGAGGGAAAGTTTTTCTTCTTTTCTGACCTCACTCTGGAACTTTGAATGAATTCACTGTGAAATCTAGAGCATAGATTGTCCAATAGAATTCTCTGCAATAGGGACGCCTGGGTGGCTCAGTTGGTTAGACGACTGCCTTCGGCTCAGGTCATGATCCCAGAGTCCCGGGATCGAGTTCCACATCGGGCTCCCAGCTCCATGGGGAGTCTGCTTCTCCCTCTGACCTTCTCCTCGCTCATGCTCTCTCTCACTGTCTCTCTCTCAAATAAATAAATAAATAAATCTTAAAAAAAAAAAAAGAATTCTCTGCAATAATGGCAATGTTCTACATTTGCACAATCCAATATGGTAACCACTGGCCACATGTAGCTGCTGAGCATTTGGAATGTAACTAACGTGATTTCACTTTACTCTTTTCTTCAAAATGAGTTTTACAATCTAACCAGGAGAATTTTCTTTTTCCCCCTTAGCATACACATTTATCTACAACTCCAAGATTCAGGACCCTCAGGATTTTGGTGTCATGAGCTATACCTGACCAAGAGAAGTCATACAGCCTTATCTACATTTTTAAATTTTTATTTAAATTCAATTTAGTTAACATATAGTATATTATTAGTTTCATGCGTAGAATTTAGTGATTCATCAGTTTCATATAATACTCAGTGCTCATCACATCAAGTGCCCTCCTTAATGTCCATTACACAGTTACCCCATCACTATGCCCACCTCTCCTCTGGCAACCCTTGGATTGTTTCCTAGAGTTAAGAGTCTCTTATGGTTTGCCTCCCTATTTTCATCTTATTTTTCCTTGTCTTCCCCTATGTTCATCTGTTTTATGTCTTCAATTCCACATAAGAGTGAGATCATACGGTATCTGACTTTCGCTGACTAACTCATTTTGCTTAGCATTATATACTCTAGTTCCAGCCACGTTGTTGCAAATGGCATGGCAGAATTTCATTCTTTTTGATAACTAACATTCCATTGTGTATATATGTGTGTGTGTGTATATACCTTTTCTTTATCCATTCATCTCTCAAAGGACATCTAGGCTCTTTCCATAGTTTGGCTATTATAGACATTGCTGCTATAAGCATCGGGGTGCATATGCCCCTTTGAATCACTATTTTTGCACCCTTAGCCCCACCTACTTCTATTTGCCTGGAATATCCTGAACCCCTGGCGCCAGCTATCTATGTCTTCAAGACCTAACACTACCCAAAGATTTTTCCTAACGCTTACCACTTCACTGCTCTGTCTTGCTCAGTCACTTATTTTGCTGTGTCACTGTCCCTCCTCCACTATGACCCCAAATTCCTCACTTCCTTAACTTGGATTCCTAAAAGTAGCCCCAGAAAATAATCTTACCCAAGCCCCTCATTTTATAGAAGGGGATCCTGAGACACAGGGAAAATAACTGTCTTGCATCAACCCTCATTACTCCCCCTTTATTCAAGGCTCATCTCTATTGTCTGTCTTTCTTGCAAGCTTCTCTCTGATTGTTATCTACTGTTGGTAATTCCTTCCTGTGCATTCCTCTAGCATACTGCCAAAAACATCCACTTTGGAGCAAGTCTTGCATTGTTCTATTAGTCTGTTCTTAAGGAGAATGCGGAAGTCCAGAAAATAGAGACCATTCTTTCAACGGTCTTCCCACACAGTGCTGTGCTTCAGAGTATGTGCTCAGTAATACTGTTGAAAGATAAGACAGAATGCATCCTGACTCCTAAGAGAACAGCATGTGCCCTAAAGGAAAAAAGAGGAATCACATCAATTCTCCTCCTCTCACATACTGTGGAAGAGAAATATTTGCTTAAATTTCCTTTCTGTTTAAATGGCCACTTTTGATAGACTATGCCTGAGCATGTATTTAAATATTAAAATTTTGAGCCAACCTATGAGCCAGTCAATTCAATTTGGCAAGTATTTATTAAATTCAAAGACCTTCTACTACAGTTTAAAGGACAATACTTTCACACATGAAGGAGATCGAGATTAATATGGCAAAATGTAATTTAATTCAAATGCTTATTAAATGCCCACTATGAGCCAAAAAAATGTGTAGCTCAGAGCTATTCAAGGTTGGTGGCAGCAAAAGTTACAAAGGATCACTTCAGCGACATGGAGAGAATTAAAATAGCCTTTATATGATGGTAGAAAATAACCAGGCTAACACTAGGAAGAGGACAAAGATTTGCCAGTTGCAGGAATTAGCTAACCAATTGTGTTGATGCAGTAATGCATGGGATCTGCATAGACTTTGGCCAGAGTGGAAGGTACTTCCTAAGAAAGGTGAGGACTTCACCATTGGGGAAGTACAGACCAAGCAGCCCTGATGGGGACATGAGACTGGGCTTGACTGCTCAGGCGCTGGGGAAGCACACTAAATTTCTGAACCACTGAGGGCTAAGTGGAAGCATCAATGACATATGGAATAGAGGGATTGACATAGGGACCAATTATCATTGTTCAGCAGCAATAAAAAACAAGACATTGACCCATTTTAAGAATAATTGTGAGACAGGAAACCATCAAAATCCTAGAGGAGAACACAGGCAAAAACCTCTTCAACCTTAGCTGCAGCAACTTCTTATTAGACCCATCTTAGGAGGCAAAGGAAACAAAAGCATGAACTAATGGGACTTCATCAAGATAAAAAGCTTCTGCACAGTGAAGGAAATAATCAACAAAACTAAAAGGCAGCCTACAGAAAGGGAGAAGACACTTGCAAATGACATACCTGATAAAGGGCTACTATCCAAAAATCTATAAAGAACTTACTGAGCTCAACATCCCCAAAATAAATAATCCAGCTAAGAAATGGGCAGAAGACATGAATAGACACTTTTCCAAAGAAGACATCCAGATGGCCAACAGACACATGAAAAGATGCTCAACAGCATGCATCATCAGGGAAATGCAAATCAACCCTACAATGAGACATCACTTCACACCTGTCAGGATGACTAAAATTAACAACACAGGAAACAAGAGATGTTGGTGAGGATGTAGAGAAAGAAGAACCCTCTTACACTGTTGATAAGAATGTGAACTGGTACAACCACTCTGGAAAACAGTATGGAGGTTTCTCAAAAAGTTAAAAATAGAGTGCCCTATGACCTAGGAAGTACACTACTAGGTATTCACCCAAAGGATACAAAATGTTGATCTGAAGGGGCACCTGCACCCCGATGTTTACTGCAGCATTCTAACAATAGCCAAACTATGGAAAGAGCTCAAATGTCCATCCACTGATGAATGAATAAAGAAGATGTAGTATATACATACAATGAAATATTACTCAGCCATAAAAAGAATGAAACCTTGCCATTTGCAACAACATGGATTGAGCTAGAGTATATTATGCTAAGTGAAATAAATCAGTCAGAGAAGGACAAATAACATATGAGTTCACTCATATGTGAAATTTAAGAAACAAAACAACTGAACATAGTGGGAAAAAAGAGAGGCAGACCAAAAAACAGCCTGTTAACTATAGAGAACACACAGATGGCTACTGGAGGGGAGGTGGGCAGGGGTAAGAGCTAGATGGGTGATGGGAGATTAAGGAGTGTGCTTGTTGTGATGAGCACTGGGTGTTAAATATAAGTGATGAATCACTGAATTCCACACCTGAAACTAATATTACCCTATATGTTACTTACTAGAATTTAAATAAAAACTTGAAATATTTAAAAAAAGGATGGTCAGAATAATTTAAGGCTATATTGTTTTATGGGTATGGAGAGTTTTAGGGGAAGAATGAAAAATGATTCCACATTCGGGGGTTGGGAGAATTAAAGGATATCTCACTGATGCAAAGGAATTAAGAAAGGGAATTAAGGAGTTAATGTGGTAAGAATAGGACATACTGAGTGAGAAAGGATAATGGACTTTTAGATTTTTAGACTTTTAGAGATTCAGGAAACTGGAACTAGAACTAAGAGTTTGGTTGGTGCCTCCATTGTCTGGATGGAAGTTTCTGGGATGTGTCCTGCATAACCGATCATCACGACCCGCATGTACGCAGGTAGGTTAAGGAATGTTGTGTGTGACACTTGTGTTGCATGAGTGACCACGGGAACATGGTCAGTTGACATTAGCTTTCCTCCAGGTCGGAACTGACCCTTCTGGTCTGGACACCAAGAGCTATAAAATTTGCCTTGCAACCCCTCTGGCTCCAGGCTGGGCTGGCTCCCCAGAATGGAATCCAGGATGAGAGGCAAACACATATGGCCCAGGCTCCACATGCTTATCATGTGAAGACATGATAACATAGGAATGCAGCTCGCTCCAAACCACACATCGGTGAACAGATGTTTAACTTCAGACCCCATCAGTTGCCCTATAAATACAGCCCTTGTGGGGATGGTCAGTTGGAAGTCTCACCATTCCACCCAGGCTTCTTAATCAGGACCCCAGGCTGGCTGTCTCCACGGGGCCTCCCCAGCTAATGAGGCTGGATATTGTAAGTACTGGATTTGATGTAACTTTGTCTCATTCTCCTTTACTGCTTAGTGTTGCCCTCATCTATGTGCAGATTTCCCTTTTCTTCTATTTTCACAAGGTTTTTACTTTGTAATATCAGTAAAGTGGTTTTTCCCCTTCGAAACTGAAAACACAGCTGTTGTAAATGTGCTCTTTAGAACAGTGCCTCAAAGTCCTTTTTGTCCTTCCTGTTTCTGTCTATACCACTCTAGCTGAGATCCGAGAAGGCTGTGCCAACCTCTACTGTTACAGTTTATCGGAGAATGCCAAACAAACACTATTCTATCTTAGCTCTTCACTATTTTGTGTTGACCCCTTAAACTGAGTCACCTTTCCAGATTCTTACAAATAAATTGGAACCAAATTTAATATGAGCAGGGGCACCTGGGTGACTCAGTTGGTTTAATGTCTACCTTCGGCTCAGGTCATGATCCTAGGGTGCTGGGATCAAGCCCTGCATTGGGCTCCCTCTTAAGTGGGGAGCCTGCTTCCCCCTCTCCCTGTGTGTGCACTCTCTCTCCCTCTTTCTCTCAAATAAATTAACAAAATCTTTTTTAAAAATTGAACATGAAAAAAAGAATAATGTATGTGGTACCATCAACTCTTATACCAAAGATCTTCTTCTACCATTGCTCCTGAACAGAGGGGGAAACCTCTCTGAGCTTAGGGCAATTTCCCTGCTTAACTAAGGACACATGATATGGGAGGCTGTGTCTTTTGCCACTGTTCTTATCTGCAAGCCCTACTTTCAGATTGGACGTACACAGCCGTCTTCTCTACCCAAAGACTCAAGGATCCCATTTATGAATATAATCATAGGAAGCCCATTTTCACCTGACATGTCATGCCAGGGTTCTGTATAG
>NW_019154100.1:33194199-33213863 GCF_002288905.1 Enhydra lutris kenyoni | reverse complement strand
CACACACACACACACACACACACACACACACACACACACACACACACACGCATACCTGCATACCTTTAGATCCCTCATTACACTAACAATAATAAGAATAACAATAATCAGAGACTCTACTAAAGGCAAATAATTTCTTTCAGTAACAAGGACCATGTGTTTCAGGAGATGTAACCAGCAATTATACAGAATTATCTGACTGTACCCAGGGGCCTAACCTTATGTAAAACGTATCCCATTTTCTTTGAAATCTCTAATATGACCTGGAAGTTAGTTTAGGATAATCAGTTTCAAAATAAAGATTAAATCATAATTCATTACCCTAGTTGAGTCCAGGAATTCCTTAGTTAGGACTTTCAATCATTTCTAGTCATTTATAAATACTACTTTGATAATGCTGCTGATGGTTTCTAGCTAGGCTTTTATGAATGTGAAAATGACACAGGTCCCAAAGTAATATTTGATAGCTCAATGGGTCTGGGTTTTCTCTATTGTTATTGTTGTTTGGATATTCTTTTCTTTCCTTTTTTTTTCTTTTTCTTTTTGTTTGTTTGTTTGTTTGTTTGTTTGTTTGTTTCTTTCTTTCTTTCTTTCTTTTTTACTGCCAGTAAAGTAATAGCTTGGAAGAGAGCAAAGGAAAAATAAATCCAAACTCTAAGTTATGAGAATACTTGGGACCACATCATCTCTCTGAGAGTATGACTGCTCTGGCTAATAATCTTTCAGGAAGTGCATCAAAATGCAGCAGGAGTGAATTCTGATTTTTTTTTTCTGACACAGTATGAATTGTAAAAAATGGAAAAACACTGAGAGATAAAAAGTGTAATTCACCCATCGTCTTTTGCCACTGACTGGAAATAGAAAGTTCTATCCTAAATTGTTCTAGCAATTTTTCATACCCACAGCATACCTAGGTAAAAACAGCTGGCTCATGCTCGGAATGTAAATCACAGCAAGACTTTTAAGTGCTTACTTTAAAGGTCACAGCTTTAAATGCTGTTTAGAGAAGCTACAGTGAGAGGTAGCATGAAAAGGAGAGCCAGGGTAGAAACAGTAGTCAAGTCCACAGAAGACCCCAAGTACTCCCAAGGGAAGCCAGTGTGACCATCAGGGCACGTACTGGCAAAATTCAAACAATGATTTGTAGAGCAATTGTATTGTGAAAATCAAATGTAGAGTTTTTGCCATTATTGTTAGGAGAGGAGCTGGAGAGTACTAACTTCATAGCTGCCTTGAATTGTGACATTTCTATTCCTGTAAAGTCACTTTAATCACTGAGATGTCCAGAAGTTTCTTTATATACTCCACAGATTTGACCAGGAAATACATTAGATTCTGATCTTGTTACTGGGATCCACAAAGCTCCTAAGATTATAGATTATGAAGTTGAGAAAATGGATATCTTAGATATCAGATGAGATCTGGTTTCTAAGATTTTGTTTACCAGATTCATGGATAGCTCCCTTAATCTGCCTTTATTCTCAATTTTCAGTAAACCCAGGTCTTCCCAGAAGTATATGTGAGTGTTTTGGAGAGGATGGTGGTTTATCATAAAATTGAAATTTAGTATTATTCTGGATTAACTTTACCAAATCCCTTTCTAAATTCCGTTTCATTTGTCACATCACCAAGCTGGCCTGTTTTTATCCGACATACTGACAATAATTTTCAAACCAATAACTAAAGGAGTGATAATAAGATATTACCAATAGAAATGGAATATTCCTCATTCCAATCCAATTTTTAATCCTCAGTACTAACCCTGGTCCAATTATGCATACACATAAACATGGGAGCAGCTATGCCAAGATTGCAGTGAGGGGAAGATTATCACCTGTGGTCAATTCAAGATGCCAACCCTTGAAAAAACTAGCACAACTTTAAGCCACATTTCCTCTTTCTACCAAAAGTGTTACCATTCAGCAGAACCAAATTATGGATGACCATCTCTTCTTTCTGCAGGGACTGCACATAAAGGCTTTATAAAGCTGTCCATCAAGGACATCTTCAGTACTGTGAGATATATGGAATATTGATTTGACATCAAAGGTAACTTTTTCTGATGGCAAAGTTGCATCAGAATATTGAAACAAAGCACTTCTACCTTCTTAGAGAACTGAACTAGCATCAGAAGGAAAACACCCAGTTGGCATGAGCTGAGGAGCTTATAGGGGACTGGGTCCCTTATAGGGACCAAACCTTGTTTGGTTTGCAGATAACATTAGTGATCAAGAAGTTCAAATTTTAACACATGCTTAGTGAAGACTTTCTGTCCCCAGAATGTTGGTGTTCCATTGAGCCCTCGCTTCACTAACTTGTTTGACTTCTTTCTGTAGGTCAAGTATAATTATTCCACCTATTTTTTTCCTTACTTATTTATTTATTTTCAGCATAACAGTATTCATTGTTTTTGCACCACACCCAGTGCTCCATGCAATCCGTGCCCTCTCTAATACCCACCACCTGGTTCCCCCAACCTCCCACCCCACCGCTGCTTCAAACCCCTCAGATTGTTTTTCAGAGTCCATAGTCTCTCATGGTTCACCTCCCCTTCCAATTTCCCCCAACTCCCTTCTCCTCTCTAACTCCCCTTGTCCTCCATGCTATTTGTTATGTTCCACAAATAAGTGAAACCATATGATACTTGACTCTCTCTGCTTGACTTATTTCACTCAGCATAATCTCTTCCAGTCCCGTCCATGTTGCTACAAAAGTTGGGTATTCATCCTTTCTGATGGAGGCATAATACTCCATAGTGTATATGGACCACATCTTCCTTATCCATTCGTCCGTTGAAGGGCATTTTATTCCACCTATTAAAGAACATTTTCTCTCTGCCTTCAAAACCATAAACCAAGCAGTTTACTGGATGCCCCCCTTCTCCCTCTAGCCTCTTATGCCAGTCCCTTCATAAGCAAATGGCAGTCTGGCGGGTCTTAAGCTAATATTTAATTTAAGGAGCAAAAAGTCTTTAAGTATAACTCTGATATGCTTGGCCACTGTCCACTTTCTTATCAACTTGAGAAGCAATCTGTCAGAAAACAATTCAGTAACCTACTATAGGTCTGTACTGATCTTTCCCCAGCCTCTGACTTGGTGAAGCTATACTGACCCAGGTTACTCATGTCTTTACTGAGCTTGCTCTTTAACAAACAGGGTGATGGTCAGGGTTGGTGGAAACAGTTGTGACAGATTAACAATAATTCTTGGTAGTGAGAAACAGAGCTTCCTCTGGCCCTGGTTCCTTTTAACTTCTATCTTAATGACTACACCCTATTTTTAGTTGTGGTTAAGAATAAGTATATATTCTTTTTCTGTTGTCAAGAACATATACATTCTTTCCTGTCTCTCCTCTTTTTATCATGATAAAATATAAATGGCCCCCATACATAATTTGCATTATTATCTGATCATGGTCAAAAAGAATGGCTTAGGATAATAGCCTTGAGCCAAAATCATTAGGTTTGGCAGACATCCTCCAAGATTCAGTAGATTTATATTCACTTCTCTAATGGCAGATTAAATTATTTAGTTATACCCATAGTACAGTTTTACAAGTATTTACCCTGAAGGGTTTATCAGGAAGTAAATGCTTAATGTTAAACTTTCAATTTTGTATGTAAAAATTCCTGGCAGAGTGCCTGATGCTCAATAAAAAGTCACTGTCACGATGTTAAGGCGATGATGATGATGGTGGTGGTGGTGACCATGATGGCAGCATTGGATGATTCATGTTCTGCACTCCAAAGAGTGAAAAACCCATCCTATTTTAAGATACAATGTGAAGTATCAAAATTAATCCTCCCCCAAGAGTTTAATACAAGTCTTTTCTCTGATAACAATGTCATCTTAAATTCTAGAACCGCTCCGTAGAAATGGCCACTGTTCAGTTGGATTCATTTTTGAATGGCTTATAAAACCATTCTCTATTAATCAGAGAGCTTGTGATCAGTTTCTGATGGCAGCTAAAGATACAGGTCCTTAGATGTTTTCCAGAGGGATCTAATTAAAAGAATGAGGCATATTTTTCAGCCAAGAACACAGACCGCCTGGCCTAGATCTGAATAGCAGAGCAGCAGGGGACTGCAGGGAGGGGAAGTCCTCTGATGAGGACCTGGGGTGGAGCACCTGGACCCCCTAACAGAGGGCCATGCTCTCTGAGCAGCAGAGTGAAAAATGACAGTGGGCAGTAGGAGTGAGAGATAGATGCACCCCCTCTACCAGGACTTGCTAATAAGTCAGAGAGATAACAGAATGGAAGCAGCTTTATCAGTGCAATTTTTCATGAATTGAGTGATTAGCCTTATTGACTATCACTGTATACCAATTCCCCTTTCTGACACTCCTGGAAATGTCTAAATTATAAGACAAACACTATTACCATAAAATTATGAAGCTCACCCCCTTGTCAGGCTTTACCCTGACTCTGTCCATGCTGCGACTTGGCTTTCAGTGGAAAATGTGCTCATGATTCACTCATGGCATAACTGCCACTTCTCAGCCACCTGCCAGAAAATCACAGGCCAGCTTTCATGGATAGCTGCCTGGCCTCCTCTCTCAGTCTCCAATTCCACGTTGCCTAATCCTGGTGGGGCAGGAAAACTCAGTCCTTTTTGGTGCTCACCCCTGTGTCCTTTCTTGCATATTCTCATTTTTCCCTCTTTTAGTCACACGAAAAGTCTCAGTGGCCTGCTCTTCTCTCACAGTCCTTCGGGCCACTCAAACACTTCCTTGTAGAATTCTATCTAAATTGCCCACCTGCAGTTTTAAACAGTAATTTAGTTTCATCACCAATTTCCATATATCCCATATAAATTTTAAACACTATTACTTAATGAAAGGTAGAAAGGGCTAAGAAACAAGTATTTATGAGGCACTATTTTCTGTCAGGATTTCTCTGAGACAATAATACCTTTAAGATTGTAATGGGGACTAACTCAAACCATGTTTACGGTCTCTGTTATATCCATCCCTCTCGTTAGGAAGAAGACAGTAAGGGAAGTGAAGCCACTAAGCCAGTCCACAGAACTGACAAGTGATGGCTGACAGAACAAAACCCAAGTCAGCTTCATTCCAAACCCATGTCCTGGCAGTATGGCTGTGCTCCAGACACCTTTATGAGCACAAGCATCACCTGGGGTCTTGTTAAAATGCAGATCTGGTTTAGAGGGTCTTGGGGGGAGGGGTGGCTGAGGTTCTGCATGGGTGACAAGCTTCCAGATAGGAAGAGGCTGTTGGTCTGGAAAGCACGAGTTGAGTAGCAAGGCTCTATGGTGCTTAGCTCAACTTTTTTTCAAAGGAAAAAAAAAAAAAAGGCCATCTTCTGGCCAATCCTGTCTAAATGCCACAAATCCCACCGTGGTGAGTCAAAATGAATGTATACTGACTCAATGGGAACCCAGAAGAGGTAGCGTAGTATTGCCTAATGTGTGCTCCTTGGATCATCTGCACAGAATTCCCCGGAGTGCCTGTTAAATGCATCACCTCAGCCCTCAGGGTACAGAATTGTGGGAGGCAGCACCTGTGAAGCTGTACTTAGGAGAAACTCTGTAGGCCCTCGTCATGCATGATCAAGTTTAAGAACAAGTAGAGTAGCCTAAGCATTGAGAGAGGAATGATGATCCTGGAGGCTTATGGACAAAGACCTACAGACAAAGGAGCTCAGAGGACATCTCCCTGAAGGCAAAGGAAGCTTTTCTCTCTGTGGTGTAAAATTGGGATTAAAGCTAAAAGAGTGAGTCATGACGTTTGAAAGTTGGAAGCAGGCAAACGACTAGGTACTGACAAGCAGATCAGCTAGGAGATCTCAAGGAGACTATTTTCAGCTCCTTAGGAGGAAGGAGTCACAGCCTCTTTACTTGCTTGGATAAAAACTGGGTAGATATTAAATATTGAATTGATACATGCTTGAGATGCTCTCCTGGCAATGCCTGTCGCGCAGAGGAACAGAAATAAGCTCCTATTTGTAAAGCATTTCCACCACGCGTGTTAATACCCATGACATAATCTGCTCTCACACATTGCCTCAGAGGGTGTATAAAGGCAGGAATTATTCATTCCCAGCTCACAAGCGAGCACACTGGGCCCCAGGGAGTCACAGTAATGCTAGAGCCAAACTTTCAGTCTCTAACAAGTGATTAGGCTTTTCAACCAGTCCAAGAGCTCCCAGACATGGCTGTGCTTTAAAAACACTCAGGCCTACTGAGTTAGAACTTTAAAAGGGGGGTCTGGCAATCTGTATTTTTAAGAACAATTCCACAGGTGATTCTCCTGCAATCAGTGTGTGGAATCATTCAACTAGAATATATGGTATAAAAAGAGCTTCCTTATGACTCAAGGGGTCCTATGAAAAGAGAAGAAGCCAAGGTATTGAGACCCTGTGACCCCTCATGAAGATCAGAATGGTAGCAGGAATGTTCTAGAGTCTTCCCGGCTTTGAATGATGAGCTTAGAAGTAAGATTCCATAACTGCTGCAGGTGGGAAACTTCAAGAAATGTTCTTTTGGAAAAACTGATCAAAACAAAGCATACCTCAGAATCTAGAGGGTTTTTTTTAGCAAGCCCTTCAAGATAAGGGATCAATGTAATATTCTAAAATGTAAGATATGGAGAAAGATCAAGTGCTGAGTTCAGGGTGAGCTCTTGCTGTAGTCCTCAGTGGCAGTGTGGCTTCGCCTAAGTCAACTGACCGTCAAGATGTTCAGCCACCTTCTCTCCAGAACATAAAAGAGTGTGAGAAAAGATGAGAAAAGATGAATGGAAGCACATAATATGTAACATAGGTTCACCTTACCATTTAGTTGGAATTGAATCCGAGGTTCCTTAGTTGGGTGGGCTGGAGATAAGGGACAGGAAGTAGGAGATTTCCCGTGGCTGCTGGCAAGACCAGGGTAGCTCAAACTTTAGGATACGGCCTTCCTAACTGACATACGGGGCAGCACACTGAGTGGTGTAATCGAGACATTTCCTCAGGGATGCAGTGTCTGAAATGTCATCATTTTATTATTTAGGGACTACTCCTTGAAACATCTATCCTTGTGTTTCTCTTTGAGAAATGAGAAAGCCCCCATGAGCTGACTTTATTCTAAATTTTAATCATCTATTCTTTTGACCGGTGGAACCACAAGAACATGTGTGGGAAGAAAGGGTACTCAGGAGCACTCTGGAGAAAGGATGTGGTAAGAGAGAAAGGGGCCCAGGAAAGGGAGGCGAGGGGGTGGCTAGGGGCAAATTCTGACAGCTTCACATTTCCCTCACCTTAGATTTGGCAACATGGTGTGGGGAGATCAACTTCAAGTACCACTAAGGAGAGAGGTTTGCTACCAGAAAAAATCTGTCTCGGGCTGGCATCGCTCTCCTCAGAGGGAGCAGGTGACTCACATGAGGGGAAACCTATGTCACAGAGCATCCTTAAGAAGGAGACAGATGCTCCTTTTCAGAGAAGGGGGAATTCCTTGTAGTAAGGACAAAATACATGACTCATAGGAGACCAGTCTGTGTTGTCTCTTGAAGAGAACATAGTCTCGCTGTGGAATTGTGTTTGCTTATAGATGGATTCATCAGGGAAAAGCAACATAAATATAAAAATAAGCTCAAGTTTACTAGTAATCATGGAATTGCACACCAAGTCACAGGAAGAAACCATTTTATACCTACAATATTAGAAAAAATTAAATTCTGACAACACCAAACCTGGTACAATTTGGAGCATGAGAAACTAATCATTCTTAGGGAGAATAAATTGGTAGCACAAATTGGATAGTTTGGCATTTTCTTATAAAACTGTACATGTATATGCCCTAAATCCTAGCATTTCCACTCTAAATAAATACTTACATATGTGCAACAAGATACATATGAAAGAATAATCATAGCAGAATTATTTTTAAAAACAAAACCAGAGCAACCCAAATATGATGGCTAGGAGAATGGATAAATAAACAGCATGGCTGAATCTTTGAAACATAAAGTTGAATAAAAAGAATAAGTTGCAGAACACAAAAGACTATTTGATCCTATTTTTATAAAGTTCAAATACAGAGACAACTAAAAATTATATCACTCAGGAATGCAAGCAATACATAGAAACAACGTTCTAAAAGCAAGGAAATGATAGTATTGACACAAAATTCAAGGTAGTTGTTACCTAATGAGAGGAGAAGAAGACTGGGTCAAGAGAAGCAATATATTCCATGGTATTATTAACGCTATGTTTTTTTTCTTAAAAATAAGTTTATTGACCTAAAAATGTAATACCATTTCCAATAAAAACCAAAAGTAGAAAATGGAGACCACTCTTTTCCATTCTATCATTGAATCAAAAACACCTATTTGGATCATACAATCATTACCAATCTAATTATGACTTGGCCACAGTAATCCATAATGTGAGTTTTTTATATGAGTAGTGGGTCATCAGAATTTAAATCATGATTCAAATTCATATTAATATTATAAAGATTCTTTTGTATTCTTCAAATAATTACAGTAACAAATTTAATAAGGTCATATTTATATTTATACATGAATCCAGATAGCTCCAAGACTCTGTTTAATACCTGTTATAATTCAGTCTCTTAAAGTTATGCCCACCCTGTGTGAATTTCTGGGAATCCCTAAGAGGTGCCTTCTGTGTGTCTAGAAATATGTTGGCACTCACCTTTACCATCTACATGGCCAATGGCTTCTGCTGTCCAGTGTGGGCTTCTGCCTCTATTAATGATCTCTGTTGATTTTCCCTGGTTGCCTCAGTTCTCATGGGGTCATGGAGGTTCATCAGTCTTTTGAGAACAGAGAGAGGGAAGGTTATTCTGGTATTGTTTGGTACCCACCCTAAAGTGTGGCGGAATCTCCTAAGCTAGCTCTTCCAGCTCTGGTCCAGGGCCCTATCCCCCCCAACACTGCACCTTCCCAGAGTGACTGAGCAGGCACCATTACGGTGCCATTGGCTCACTTCCTATTCCCCAGCTCTCAGTCTCCTTTGGGGAGCCTTGTGCTGTCACTGGCTCAACTTGCCATCCTCCCTCAGGCAGAGTGGATGCTCTTTCGGGAGCATAGTGCTCACTCCATGCCACCCGACTTCTGTTACTGTTTCTCCCATGCCCTCACCGATCACCTTGGACACAGCATAGACACAGAATTCAAACTTTATTTTTTAGCCATTCTTCTGTTCGACCTCCTATACACATCATCAGGGCAAAGAGGTGTGAGAGAGGAGATCACCCCCAGCCAAATCCAAAACCATTTTTACTCTGTATCAATCCTTGTTACAATTTAAAAAAAGCGGGGTGGGGGGGATTCCATATCAGAACTAAAACTGAGAATCATGTCATCTGAATACCAGGGATGTCTGGTAGGATTGAATGGAGAAAAAATGGTGAGCCCAAGATGTACCTTTCAAAAAGGATGGTGTGTGTGGAAAGGAAGTAGAATAGTAATTCCCACAGGACACACCCAAATATGACCAGCCTCAAAGTGGCAGGAGGCAGAGGTGAAGACAACCCACCACCCAGCTGATGAGAAGCAAAAGATAATAGTGTCTCCAGGGAAGTATCTCAATGCTAATATGGGAAGTACCTAACTGCAGCACTCCCAGCTTTTCCTTGGGGTAGAGAGCATGCTTAATAAAGCATGACAGCCCCTCCATGGTCACGCCAGGTACAAAAGGGGCATTGCCATTGTCAAAGGTAACTTTGACTTGAAGACAAATTCTTGGAGGTGGCAGGAATCTTGCTGAGCTGTGCCTCTGAATCTTCTTCTCTTCCTAACCCCAAGAGACAAGGTTATTTAAGTAGAGAATATCTACACACAAAATCTATCTAAAGTTTTCCTATGGTCTTTGTCTGTATCTCTATTCTTTGACAAGGACTCTCTACTATTTCTGAGAACCTACCTCTCCTCCTCCTCCTCCTGCATGGTGTCAGACTTCATGGCTGGAGCCATTTCCCACCTTCTCCTATTTCCTCTCCTTTATCCTTCACAGGCATTTCCCTTAATTTTTTAAAAAACATCTACTCCTCGGGGCGCCTGGGTGGCTCAGTGGGTTAAAGCCTCTGCCTTCAGCTCAGGTCATGAACTCGGGGTCCTGGGATTGAGCCCCGCATCGGGCTCTCTGCTTGGCAGGGAGCCTGCTTCCTCCTCTCTCTCTGCCTGCCTCTCTGCCTACTTGTGATCTCTGTCAAATAAATAAATAAAATCTTAAAAAAAAAATCTACTCCTGTCTTGGAGTGTATTGAGCAGAGAAGCTGAACTAACCCACACATGAAATAAAAAACATGAGAAATGTATCACATTTTGAGGGAACCTGCATCAGTCTAAAAGGGCTAACCCAAGACCAGGCAATGGTACATTCAGACCATACATACAATTTCTCAAAACATTTCTAATGGAGAGAAATATTCTGAATAGTAGAACCTGTCAATCCAGTTAAAGTCTGGCTCACTCTTGCAGAGTTTGAGGGGGAAAAGATGGATATTGAATATATAAGAGTATAGATCTGAGAACCAAGCCAATATATGTGCTAGAAGAAACCTAGAGGGAGAAGATCAAAGTGATAGAGGGAACTGATGATTAAGGAAATAAAAAGACATCCCCCGAGAACCTAAGATTAAAGGGGTCAACCTCCTACTCCAGATTCTATAATTCCAGCTGCACAAGAAACAGGTGCCAAAAGCCCCATTCTTAATTGCCTGAAAGCTCTAGAAAGAAGTGGTTCTAGAAAACTTTACCATAAATTCCAGTCTCTACCAGTCATGTTCTTCATAAGAGCTGGATTAAGTTACAGTTTCTGATTCATCATTCTAAGAGACTGGATTCTAGCTGCAACTTACTATGAAACCTAGATTCAAAATCATCTGTTAGTGACATGGCATGATCATTGGATACAGGCTATTGGGTCTCAAGGAAACATCTTGATATGGCATGTTTCATCCATCTGGAATACTGGAGACCAATTTTATACAGATTCTTTTAAAAACCGGGTTATTATTTTTTTAACTTTATATCAAAACTCAAAGGAGATCCTCTTAGCTACCTGTCTGATAAGACTGTCACGTCAGTGGAACCAGAATATGTGATTGATCACTGAGAGATAAAGCAAAGTGTTCAGTAGTGAAAATGTTATCACCATAATTCACTCAGCTCTGCCCAACCGCACAAGGTCTGCAAGGCTATTTGTGTCATCAGGGTTACATCCAAATCTGAGTTAAAGTGGAATCCCACCATGACATTTCTTTTTGAAAACAGTAAGATATGATATACTCAGTATTATTTGCTTCCAGAAGACAGATCTGGCTGTTGGTCATTGGTGTCATCATTGCTCATAGCTTATATGCAAGTGAAACTGATCACCTTTGATGGACAGGAGAAACAGGAGTCAGCAAACAGACTGCAATTTCAGGTTATCACGCTCTAGCTATTACCGATAGCTATGAATGCAAAAACTGTATTAAAACATGTGGTCTCATTTCATGCACCATAGTACACATGATCGTTCTGTTGAAGGCCCTGGATTCTGATTTTAATAAATTAATTTAACCACTCTCTACCTCTTTCTAGAATATATTAAAATCCCATACTATTTGGTTTGGGAGTTAGGCAATTATTTTCTGGTGAATCAAATATCCTCATTAGTAAATACTGTATAGACACACTATATGGACATGACCAATTTTCAGAGAATCAGAATAAAATCAATTCAGCACTCAAATAATCCTGAAAAAAGTTAATACCTTAAATGTATATACACTGTTCTCATGGACACTTTTAAAGTCCTGATTTAATCTTAACACATCTTTTAAAATCCATTTTGTTTTATTAATTTTGATTTTACAAAAATTCTCAAAAATTTGAATCTTGAAGAAAGAAAGGGAGGAAGAAAGCAGAAGGAAGTATCTCATGATTTGTTAAGATATGAGTACTAGCTACTCCATTTTCATAGGAGAAATGGGAAGTAAAAAGAGTAC
Source organism: Enhydra lutris kenyoni (assembly GCF_002288905.1). Lineage (NCBI taxonomy): Eukaryota > Metazoa > Chordata > Mammalia > Carnivora > Mustelidae > Enhydra > Enhydra lutris. The sequence goes on along the minus strand of NW_019154100.1, from coordinate 33,201,900 downwards.
TGAAATGAAAGCATAAGGAAATTCTCAGTAGGAAGTGCTCCTGTGGCTGCCTATTAGCCCAGAGGACTTCAGAAGGGAATGGTACACTAAAGAAGGGGAAACTCAAGGTCTCCTCTGATGGAATATTATAGAAGAGGTACCATCTTTGCTACAGGAGTAATCAGAAAGGTTTGATCTGGGGAAGACCTGCTGAGTAGAACAAACGTCCCTGCTGTCTCTCCCTCTGATGGGTCAGCGCCTGGACTGCAGCAGCTATGAAATAGTCTGAATGTCCTTCCTGTGTTTGAGGAGTGTGGAGGCCGTTAGCAAAATGAGGCCAATGCCGCTTCTTCACTGCCCCAAACTCTGTCAGATGCTTTAAACTGCAAATAACAGTCAACGGAAGCTGGCTGAAATGAAGAAATGATTTACATAGTGATAATCTAGAGGAAGGCTGGTGCCCAGTCCATTTGCCTGTTATCCCCTCTCCTCCATCCTCATGCCTGTGCCCACTCCCCTTCAGGCTAGCAACAAGGTCGCTGGGGCCATATTTGCCTCTGCATGTTCCTCGCATCTTCTACAGGGAGAGAAACCATTTATTCCTACAACTCTGTCTAAATGTGACAAAAATTTTCTCCAAAACCTTGAATAACCTTCCACTGGCATCTTTTTGGCCTGTGTGGGGGTCCCATACACACATTCCTGTAGTAATCCTATGGCCATTGATTGGGTTAGGCCTGGGTTTTTGAACTAATTCTCAGCAAAGACAAGGGTGTAAAACCAATGTTTCTCACACTTAGGTTTGCCCTAGAATCTCCTGGAAGGTCTGGCTGCTAAAGCTTGTGGTTCAGTAGGGCTGAACCACTGAACCCTACTGTGGTTCAGTAGGGGTAGAATCAGAATTTGCATTTCCAGAACTATAGTTTAAGAAGAAGCTTATTTTGTCCAGGTAATCCAGATGCTTCTGGCCCCAGGATCACTGTTGACAAAACACTGACTAGACCAATCAAGAATGTCAACTATGGTTCTGGAAGGGATTCTGCTGTTTTAACAAGCACTCATCGAGTAGCACAGCCTGGGAGGCCTCCTCACAGCTTCTCATCCCTAGTCTTGTCTACTCCCCTTTCCAGAGCACACTCTCTCCACCAACAACCCTATGCCAAGAATCCTTTGTAGAGTGAGCGTTTCCTCCTCCTGAAGAATAAAAAGAGAACATACCTGACAGTAACCAGCAAAGGGAAAAACTACATTAGAAAGCCCCGAGGCCCATCTTTGGTAGACCCATCAGTTTCTGGGGTGATCTCTGGGTTTCAGGTGTAGGGGAAGCAAAGATGCATCAAAGTGGTACTAAGGTCCAGGCATCTTAGACAAAGGCAGTGTCCTCCTGGCTGAACGCTTATTGTCAGGTTGACCAGTAAGACTTTCTCTCAGAAAGTCAGTATAATCTTAAGTGGAATGAGGGCAAACTTTTCCATTTCACTAGCATCCTTCTTGGAAAAAGGCTCAATCACACTATAGCGAACATTGCAATTTATTACAAAAATATCAGGATATGAGTGATCTCTTTACTCCTAATGCACTAGTCCTGGTCTGGGAGGGGAACAGGTCAGCTAAGAGTGATGTAGGCATTCATCACTGTTCTCGGCCTCCTCTTTTGTCTGTTCTTTGCTTAAAATGTTTTATTTAGGAGCCACAGGAGACAGTAGAAATGAATCATCTCCAAGCCCTCTCTGACGACAATGAATTACACTCCTGAGAAACGATCCCGTCTAAGGCAGGCAGGGGGCCAGTGCAGGTAATCACAGAGCAATTACAGCATTAGGCCGAATAGCACTGGGCCAGGCCACATGATGTATGACTTTTCTGAAAGAGAACAGGGTAAGAGCACTTGGCAGCGATGGCAAAGGCCTCCTTCGATCATCAAACATCACATTGGATTTTCTCAAGAATGAGGTGAAGCACTTCCATGAGGCAGCTCCAACTGTGTGGCGCGCTAAAGCAATCACTTACTAAATGGTGCAGGTCAAAGAAAGAGAAAAATAACCCTAGAGAAGACCTGGTTATTGTACCCTTTGGACTGCATCCAGCAGTTCGAGAAACCTCATGAGCAAGAGGAGATGGAAACAGAGGAAGTAGATGTTGGCTGATTAACATGTGTTGAGGAGAATGGCATGAAACATCTTGGCTGTGTGGGTGCTCTTCAAGAGTAACCAGAGAGGTCAGATGTCTGGGTCTATTGATTAAAATCCCAACAAAACGGGAAGGGCTGCAAAGTTGGCTGGCTAAGTGGAACCAAAGGGGAGCGGAAGGTGGAGGGAAAGAATGTGAAAGGAGTGTGTGGGAACGTTGATAGCCAAGATGGAAGCTGGGGTAAGTCAGTCTCTGAGGGCTGTGCCGGTTAATGTTCAGTGTTGGGGGGTGGGGGCAGGTAGAGGACACATTTAATATATCTAGTGACTGTAATCAATTCTGCATTCAGAGAGCTTAATCTCATGGCGAGTAGCTCTTTTATGAATGGCCCTATTGAATACAAAAGACAAGGCTTTGGCACAGCCTGAGAGAAAAGGGTTAAGGCAAAGCAAAGATAAATTGCTTATTCTGCTTAATAGTAAAATGGGAATCTTGGACATTTAATAGGAAATAAGGACCCTGGGATTGAGAGAAGAGAGAGGAGAAAGCTCTCCTGGGGGAAGAGAGAGGCGTCAGCACTATGGTGGGAAGCCAACTCCCATAAGGAGAGACATAGTGAAAGTTTTCTGTGGGTTAGAGAAAGCACATAATGTATTAAGAATAGTGACTCCTCACAATGCAACTAGAAGCTTCCTGTTCTGTGCTATAATCTAATATCCACAAATATTTTCAATAGAAGTCAATTAGATATGACCTGCCTTGTATTAGTAATGGCTTGAGGTAATAATTTTCAATGTGTGGTTGTCCATATTTGGGTGAATTCAGTCTATCTCTTACCCCAGCCACAGATGTATGAACTGATGGATTACCAAAAAGGAAACAGGAGATTCCCCAATAGAGGCAGAGGATTGATACATATTTTCAAATTATTAGCTACATATAGCTCATTAGAGGCTTTAAAGAGCCTTCTGGCTTGTTTTAAGTAAACAAGATCTGGGATACCCCTGGTGGTATGAATAGGCCTTATAATTTTGAGAGATATATGCTTAAGTAATCAGAGAGACTCTTTGTGGATGTCCCACTGAAATGACACACTGTGTTCAGGTCTTTAAATAATGAGAATGGAGAAATAACTTTCACCCAGGCTCTAGCCTGGAAGATAGTCTTTCACTAAACCTAATTATTTCTATTGCCACGGCATGGGTGGAAAGGGAAGCCGTGTGGTCAAAGCCCAGGGTTGCAGAGAGTGCGCTCGGAGAGAGAGGACACTTCGGGACCAGGAAGACCTGGCTACCAACTACCAGGACAGGTGTTCTCCAAGTAGCCTCCAAACTGCTGCATTTCAAGAGTGAATGAATGAACGAAGAGGACCAAAGTCATTGGTGGAGACGATCACATACAGGGACCAGGAGAAAGGACCCAGGGGACAAGAGGAAAGATAGAAACTAAAGAGATCCAAGGAGACAGAAGAACCAGGCAGGGCAGAGGACTTTGCCGTTCTCGGTGGAGACTTAGCAATTTATGCCAGAAGATACTGTGTGCCATTTATAATGTGTTATGTGTAATCTTCCTTAAATTGTCTGTATAGTGAATTATGTATACAGTTCTTATTTTAGTACCAAAATATAGGTTCTGTCAATTTCAACAACTCACCTGTGCTGTTATCATAAATGCTTGGGTTGCAGAAACCCTCCAGGTGTTGATATAAACAGACCCCTTCAGGACACTGTAGTTTATACCCAATCCCCACCCACCCACCGACATGCACAGATAGACACATTATTATAGAAGATTCTTGGACTCAAAATGAGCATAAAAATCAGATAGCCTATTTATTTTAGAATCCAAACCAAAAATACAATGTGATACACACACACACACACACACACACACACACACACACACACACACAGAGGACAATTCCATGTTTTAAAAATTGAGGGATAAAATACTAGTTAAAAAACATCAAATATGCTTTATGGAAATTTCAGTGCCAGTATGTCTTGCTTCTTAAAATGACTGCCTGCCTTTCTTCAGTGAGGAGAGATTGCATTGAGGAAATTACATTTTAAGAGAACCTGAACTCGATATCCTAAAATTAGCTGGGGAAAGTATTGCTGAGTATATTTTATCAGGAAAGATTAGATAAAATAAAAATATCCTAGGGGAAAAAAAAGAACAAAGGAAACAGATAAAATACAGATGGCTAAGAAACACATGAAAAAAAATGTCTAAGCTCACTACTAAGCAAGAAATGCAAATGAATACAAAATACCATTTTTTCACATCTCAAATTGGCAAAATTTAAAAAGAATGAAAATGCCTATAATTGGCAAAGGCATGGGGAAACTGGCTTTTTCTGACATTCTGGTGGGAGTAGCACATGGACAGCCTTCTGGAAGGAGTGTTGCCCTGAGTATCAGGAACCATAAAATGCACATACACTTTGGCCCCATAACTTTACTTCCAGGAAAGCTTCCCAAGAAAACAACCAGACAAGCAAACAAAAGATGTCCTTTACATCATTATTCATGATGATTGATCTTTTGTTAAGTTCTAACAGTAAAAATTATTTCAAAATGTGATGGTACACCAAAACAATGAAATATAACTCAGCCACTCAAAGATGGAATTACATACATGTTACTGACCTGAAAAAATGTTCACAATATATTACTATGCAAACAAGCAGGCTACAAAAGTGTATGATATCCTTTAAAAAAAAAAAGATAAAAACTAGAAAGTTTTACACACATACACACATATACACATGGGGGAATGAAACAAAGGAAGAATTTGCACCAAAAAGTTAATAATCGATAGCTTATTATATTTGGGATGTGAGATTGTGAGGAGTTTTCTCCTTATACTTTATCTGTACTAAGTTTTCTATAATGAACATTAATTATGTAATATGTCTAACAAAAAAGAAAAATAGTACATTCTTTCACTTTCATCAAAGGGAGATTGGATTATTTGTAACTAAATGTTATTATTATTTGTGTTTTTTTTTCTTAATAACCCACAAAATGAATACCAATGGCTTTTTATCTGTGATCTGTATCCAAATGGGTCTCTAAAAGGCTAAGCCCCTTTCATATTCTTCTTCACAATGGACCTGTAGGAGGGCTGAGGACTACTGTGTTGTAAGTGGAGAAAAGGAGGCCAGACAGGCAGTGACATTTTCTCTTGGGTTTAAGGAAGAATTAGAGGCAGCTCTGAGAAAAAAAAATGCAAGACCCCAGACTGTTGTTTTGAATAAAAGTTGATTTCCCCATGGATGTCAGTGGTCATTGCATCACATTGAGCCTCAACATTTGGCCCCCACAAAAGAATCCTTCCCCTGGGTGTACAAGCATGTTCTCTGAGCTGTGAACACACATGTGTGTCGATGGTAAGATGCTGGCATGTTCATCATGGTTCACGCTGGACAGATGTGCACGTTGCCCTCCCGCCCAATCTGTCCTCAAGAAGAGATCATTCTGGGGCACCTTGGTGGCTCAGTGGGTTAAGCCTCTGCCTTTGGCTCAGGTCATGACCTCAAGGTCCTGGGATCGATCCCCGTGTCGGGCTCTCTGCTCAGCGGGGAGCCTGCTTCCCCCTCTCTCTCTGTCTGCTGCTCTGCCTACTTGTGATCTCTTTCAGTCAAATAAATAAAAAAAAACTTTAAAAAAAAAAAAAAAGGAAGAGATCATTCTCCCCCCACACAATAGGAAGGCTTTAGCAGCACCAGGGGAGAAAAAGAAAACTGGCTAGGACATAACCAAGTTTGACCCTTAACATCCCAGAGCCTTATGTCCTCTATAACTGAGAAAGGGAGAGAAAACTGTAACTGACTCACACGATGCGAGGCTGCTGGTAGGGACTAGCAACACTAGCTCTCTCTCCCCAGACTCCCACACTGTCTGTGACTTGCCTATTCCCCTCCCTGCAGGGGCCTGGGGTCTGCCCAGCCATTGCTCCCGCCCAGAACTCTAAACCCAGATGCAAGTTCAGCCAAGAAGTGTGGACCCCAAAGTCATGAGGTTTAAGCTTCAGGGCTCTTCCTTGCAGGGGCCCATTGGAGAGCTGTGAGTTCTGCTGAGAGCTGTAAAATGTTTTATGTGGACATGGGAAGACAGGTTACAAGCAAAAGGGTTTCTGGATAAGTATCCATGGTAAATTGCCTGGTAAGATCTCAAAGGGAAGAGACGTGAATCTCCAAGATCCCAGTAACCTGTTGTGGTTTCTTTTCACATTCTAAATAAACATTACGTTTATACCTAATTGCATGTTTATGTTTTTGTAGTTTTTTTTTTTAAAGATTTTGTTTATTTATTTATTCGTCAGACAGAGAGAGAGAAAGAGTGTGCACAAGCAGGCAGAGGCAGAGAGAGAAGCAGGCTCCCTGCTGAGCAAGGAGCCCAACGTGGGACTTGATCTAGGACCCTGGGATCATGACCTGAGGCGAAGGCATCGGCCCAACCAACTGAGCCAACCAGGCGTCCCATGTATTTTTGTAGTTTTTAAGAGGCATCCCCAAATCGTATAAACTCTGGGCCTCACAAACTCTGGATCATCCCTGAGACCTTCGTTTACCTCCCTTACCATCCCTACCTTGACCTCTGCCTGAAGCAATAGCAACATTTCTATGCCCAAGGAAGTCCACTCAAATAAGGAGCAGTTCTAAACTAAACCAAATATACCACTGGAGTTGCAGTGCCCTTGAACCCCTGCTCCCGGGGCCCATTTCCACTCCCTGGGTCCACACAGAACATGTCCTACCCCTGACGTGCCTTTCCAAGCCTCATACCCCAGCCTTTAGCCTCCTTTCACCTGCTTGCCCCTCCCTGGTCTGCTGCAGTCCCTCTTCAGGTGGTGCTTAGAGCTGAGCCCAGCACAAGAGTTGTGGGCTGACTCATCAGCGCAGAGCAGATGTCTTGTCACCACCTCCAGTGGTGCTGGGCACTCTAAAAGCAATCACCCTAAAAGGTCAAAATCTTCTCAGAGGAAATAATGATAATGAACTCCAGTGTGACATTTCCAGGGCCAAAGCTGCCGCAGTCGACTCACTACCCATAGGTTAGAAAACAGATGTCCCCATACAGACCCAGTTTTCCCTGCGGTAAGGAAGGTAGGGACTGAGGTAGGGTACAGTCAAGTTCTAACATGGCCAACCGTCACCAGCCTGTGCGCAGGACCTGTGCCCTCAGGAGGAGGTGCCACCTCTGACTGCCTCCTTTGGGCGCCTCTGGTTTCCACCTTGCCTTTACTCAGGTCCTTTCATTGTGATTTTGACAACAGTCATGACAGTGCATTCCCTCAAGTTGTTGAAAGGCCTCTTTTTGGCTTATGTGCTCAGAGGGAGAAGTAGCTTCTTCTGCTTAGCCTACCCACAGTCCCCTCCCATCCCCCAGTCATAGGAGGAATGAAACCACACTGCCTCCTACAGAAGTTCTAGAACTAGAAGGGGCCTTCTTGATGCCTTTCCCCCAGGATTTCCTAAAAAATAAGGACCTTCTGCTGATGTCATACAGGGTATTATTCCAGAAGCTAATCCTGCAGTAGGGATAGCATAACAGAGCAGGCACGACACCAGACATGGCTGAGATG